>NC_051071.1:14432069-14678069 GCF_004664715.2 Peromyscus leucopus | reverse complement strand
CCCAACTTGATCCAGCGGTAGGGGTGGTAGTGGTGGCGGTTTCTGTCATGTGGCCTCCTGAGGACAGAACTCTCAAGGCAACCTAGGCATGAGGGAAAGTGGCCACCTTCCTGCCTGGTCCGGTGTGATCCCGATGCCACCCCAAAGTCTCTGAGGCAGGCAGGCTGTATCACGGCAGCCAGTTTCTGAAGTCTGTTTACTGCAGGGGACTGGCAGGTAGGGGACTTTCCTTTGGCCAGACAATAAAACAGAGGAAATTAAGCTGTCCCTGGTCCGTGGATGGAAATTGTCCTTTCATGCTTCTTTTCCTGAGTGTTGTCCCCTCCCCGCCTCAGGCTGCCAGGAAGTTGATGGAACAGCTGTCCCCAGCTGGGTGTGACCCATCAATTTATCATCTCTCCTCACCCCATTCCCACAACCTCCCTCCCCACTCACCCCACCCCCGCTGAAAATGCCCGAGCACAGTCTCCTATTTTAAGAGCTAAATTCCCTGTCGGCATAGCAACGTGGAGGCTGTAACTCTTGTCAGTTGGTGCTGGGATGGGAGCAAAGCCACCTCTGCCCAGGGCCGCAGCTGGCCTGCAGCAGAGGGCAGATCCAGCCGCTTATGCACACACAGACATCTCCACCTCGTCTTCTTTGCCCATTTTTCAATCCTTTAAAAATGTGAAAACCACCCTTAGATTGCTAAAAAAAAAAAAAAAAAAAAAAAAAAAAAAAGTCCTATCTATGGAAAAGGAACGATGTGAGTAATTTTATCTCCCCCAAGTCTATACACATTTATTCATTACACTTTAACAATTTATGTTCTTCAGGTACTTCAAACTTAGGTTACACAATGAGGGTTTTTTCCTTTGCCAAGCGTGACGGCACACACACCTGTAAGCCTAGCACTTGGGAGCTGTGGGCAGAAGGATCGGAAGCTCAAGGACAGCCTCTGCTACATAATAAGTTCTAGGCCAGCCTGGACCACACAAAACCTTGTGTTAAGATTTTGTGGTGGGGGCTTCAGATTTGATCAGGAGCTGCCACTCTTCGGTCGGGATCGTGGGGTTCTGCTTCACCAGCCACAGTGTTAACCACTTACACCGTCTACACGGGAAAGGAAAAATACGAAAATGAAGATCTGATAAAGTATGGCTGGCCTGAAGATATTTGGTCTCACATGGACAAACGCTCTTTGTCTCATGTATACCTTCAGTTACAAAAGGGAGAGACAGCCGGATGGTGGTGGTGCACGCACTCAGGAGGCAGAGGCAGGCGGATCTCTGTGAGTTCGAGGCCAGCCTGGGCTACAGAGTGAGTTCCAGGAAAGGCGCAAAGCTACACAGAGGAACCCTGTCTCGAAAAACAAAAGGGAGAGATGATAGAAGACATTCCAAAGGAGGTTCTGATGGACTGTGTCCACCTTGTGAAGGCCAATAGCATTCAAGGATGCAAGATGAACAGCATTGATGTGGTATACACGCCATGGTCTAACCTGAAGAAAACAGCTGATGCGAATGTGGGCCAGATAGGCTTTCACAGGCAGAAGGATGTCAAAACTATGACAGTGGAGAAAAAGTGAATGAAATATTGAGCCTATTAGAAAAAAAAACAAATCGGAGAAGTTTCCCGACCTAGCAGCAGAGAAAGAAGGTCGAGACTGTGAAGAGAGGAATGAGAAACAAGCTCAGATTCAGGAAATGAAAAGGAGAGAAAGAAGAAATGAAGAAGAAAAGGGAAATGGATGAATTTAGGAGCTACTTGTTGCTAATGAAAGGTGAGAATATGTCCTCAAATCAAGATGGTAACGATTCTGATGAGTTCATGTAAACTGAGCAAAGGACCCTGGGAAGACATAAATGTGCAGACCATTACAGATCTTTTGATTTCGTCTATGTTCTGAATTACAGAAACCAACCAACCAAAATTCTACCTTCATTATATATAGACATCACTCATTTTGGAGTTTTTTTTTTTTTTTTGTCATTCTTTTTGCCGATTAAAAGAACAGATGTGTAATATAGTTGAACTCGAAGACAACTTATAACTCTAGGAAAAGAAAAATATTTTTGGCAGAATATACATCAGTACCTCATGAAGGCTGGCTGCCTTTGTTCCTGAGATAGACATTCGAGCAGACCGACTCTGGAAAGTTTTTCTGCTGCTGTGGTCTGTCCTAGAAACAGACATTATCGCAAGATGTGTTTCCTATTTCTGAAATATCTCTGCTTCTAATAAGACCATCGGTGGGTTACTCGGGCCAGGGCTCCTGATGATGGACGATTTCCTGATTGGAAGAAGGGTCTGTGAGTTTTGAAGACAGTGGTGGTACTTAAGACTCGGATTTCAATATTGACAACTCTCTCTTACTGGTTTCAGGGTAGCTAGCCCAGCCCTTAGCTTCTTCCAAGGGTCATGTTCTCATCCTCAAGGTGAGGGCCCTCGTCTTAGCACTGTGGTTACACAGTTGATCTTAACCAAGTTTAGGAAGTTGTTACCTGAACCACAGGTGACCCAAGCCACAGATGTGACAACTGGGCTCTGAAGTCACTTCTCTGTGTGGAGGGAGACAGGCAGGGGCGCTCTGCCCGTGGTGGAAGTGACACTGCCTCGTTCTGTCTTGACTATATCATGAAGCAAAAGTCCAGAGTGGACTGTGAGTTTTAGAAAGAATCTAGCATTTTCTTAGTCAGCAAGTCATCTGTTTCCTTACTTTCAAATAATATTAATTTTGAATTGTAACCCCAGAGTTGTAGGCTCAGTGACGTCACACGGAGCACTGGTACTGGTCTGTAGGCTGGGTGACTTCACACAGGGCACTGGTACTGGTCTGTAGGCTGGGTGACGTCACACAGGGCACTGGTACTGGTCTGTAGGCTGGGTGACTTCACACAGGGCACTGGTACTGGTCTGTAGGCTGGGTGACTTCACACGGGGCACTGGTACTGGTCTGTAGGCTGGGTGACTTCACACAGGGCACTGGTACTGGTCTGTAGGCTGGGTGACTTCACACAGAGCACTGGTACTGGTCTGTAGGCTGGGTGACTTCACACAGGGCACTGGTACTGGTCTGTAGGCTGGGTGACGTCACACAGGGCACTGGTACTGGTCTGGCCACCTGCTGTCCAGGAGACACATTTTTGTTGAAGTGTTTAAGGGAATCCCTGTAGAGACCCAGCAAAGCAGTGAGAGAGAAGAGAGGGCAAAGCCTGCCGGGAAGTGGCATGCAGAGCCACATTTTAGCGTACCACCACACGGTGCCCACAGCACTGGGGTGCCGAGCCAGCAGAAATGATTTCTTCAGCAAATGTGCCAGCTGTCATCACTGAAGTATGGGCAAACCCAGAAGACCTATGATGCCTCGAGCTCCAAGTTGAGTGTGAGTTGAACTGGAAAATTCCCTGAGGCATACATCACACATTAGCCAAATTTGAGGGATATGGAAGCCAGCACGAGAGAGAGAGAGAGAGAGAGAGAGAGAGAGAGAGAGAGAGAGAGAGAGAGAGAGACAGAGAGAGAGACAGAGAGAGAGACAGAGAGAGAGAGAGAGAGAGAGAGAGAGAGTGATATTTAGACTGGAGTTCTGTGATTTTAAAAAATTATAACTAAGTATCATTTTTATCAGAAAAAA
Organism: Peromyscus leucopus; assembly: GCF_004664715.2. NCBI lineage: Eukaryota > Metazoa > Chordata > Mammalia > Rodentia > Cricetidae > Peromyscus > Peromyscus leucopus. Next base: position 14,674,453 of record NC_051071.1, on the reverse strand, counting down.
AAAAGATTTTGTGGTGATCGGAGGGCTAAGGAATGCTACACTGATCACACCATGCAATAGATCTCATGCAAGAGATTTATTAGGTTTTATTGAAGGCCGCCTCTGAGCAAAGATGAAGAGAAGGGGTGGGGTGTGAAGGGGTGGGCTTTATAAAGGGTACGTGACTCTTGGCAACAGTGGGAAAGTGTCACATTTGGCAGCCGGTCATGACAAGGCCGCTGTGGCTGAGCTGCTCAGGTGAGCTGAGGGTACTTGGTCATGGAATGTGATGGTTCTCAGTTTACCAACATTCCCCCTCTTACTTATTATAAAGGGTGAGGAAATAAATAGGAAGGGGTGATGGTGTGCAGGAGTGGAGGTACTGTTGTCTGGAGGCATGGGCATCTTTGGGGACCCAGGAAAGTTGGGATGCTGGCTAAATCTGGGAAGAGCAGATTTGTCCAGACTCTTCAGGGCCATCTGGGGCTGGAGAAGTACAGGCAGCATTTCTGAGGCTGGACCACCTGGGGCTAGCTGCTTTGAAGATGTCCTGGATACAGATTTGAGGGAGCACCTGAAGCTGGCAAGTTGCTGGAGCAGTCTAGTGCTGTGGATATTGCTCTATATAAATAAACACTGGTTGGCCAATAGCCAGACAGGAAGTATAGGCAGGATTAACAGAAAGGAGAATTGAGGAAGGAGAAAGGAAAGGAGAGACCGCCTGGAGCCACCGCCAGGATAAGGAAGGTATAAAGTATCGGTGAGCCACGAGCCACATGGCAAAGTAAAGATTAATAGATTAATGGGCTAAATATAAGAGTAAGAGCTAGACAATGATAGGCCTGAGCTAATAGCCAAGCAGTTTAAATAATGTAAGAGTCTGTGTGTTTATTTTATAAGTGGGTTCCGGGACTGGTGGGACTTGGAGGGACCCAGAGAAAAAAAGCTCTCCAACTACAAATGGCGCCCAACAAAAAAGCTCTCCAACTACAGTCTATAGTTGACTTAAAATCTGTTGGGACTGATAGACTAGGAAGAGAAGGTAAAGTAAAGAAATTTAAGCAAATTTTTAATGATTTATGTTTATTTTATGTACATTGGTATTTTGCCTGCATGTGTGTCTGTGTGAGGATGTCGGACCCCCTGGAAATGGAGCTATAGACATTTCTGAGCTGCAATGTGGGTGCTGGGAATTGAACCAAGTCCTCTGGAAGACTAGCCAGTGCTCTTAACCCTTGAGCCATCTCTCCAGCCCCGGAAAAATGTTTATCTTAGGAGCACATTTGAAATTTCCAGGCCCACTATCCTGGCAGTTAGGGGAGAGGAGTCCCCCAAATCAGGGAAAGTTGGGGAGATCTCAACCTCAGGAGCAAGTGGAATAGGCAGGTGGGGCAACAGGCTGTTGGTTGACAGTACTTATCCAGAGTCCATTTGACCCACGAGAGGTGGATTCAAGAAGATTCCCTGAGACTCAAAAGAATTTTTTAAGTTTACAAAAACCAGTAAGTTTTAGACATGTTAGCATTACCATTGCTTGTAATCTGTACTGAAATCCACATTATTAAAAAGGTAGTAGACTCACATCTTTCAGTCTTGGGAGAAGCTTGGGGACCTAACATGATTTTTGGATTACATGCATGACCACTCTTTCCTCTGTCCAGAAGACCGAGTGTATATAGATTAGACAGATGTTTTTAGCACAATGAGAAGCACTTTTAAGTTATACTTAGAAGACAACCAAAGGAAATTTAAAATCTTGAGCTTGTGACTGTGATAACAGTAGTCAGTGCTCACCAGAGCTAGATTAGTAGCTTTTCAGAACTCCACTGATTGATGTTAAAACCCCGAACTTTTGAAATCTTAATATAACAATAGCCTAGGGAGGGAAAGAAGTCTGAAATATTTTTTGTTTTTACATATATCTTAAATCACTTTCTTATACCTTTACAAATTGCATTTACACACCTTAAGACACTTTCTTAGAGCTTTATAACTTGCCTTTACTTATCTTAAACACTTCTTTAGATCCTGACAACTTACTTAAGCTTTCGTATCCTCAGACCTTACATAGACTTTCCACTTTTTTCTGTCCAGTCAATCACCATGAGACACAGATGGCTGGTTACTGAGAGCACTGTAAATCGCATTCCTTTAAAAAAAAGGAATAGTAAAGAGTTACTTTGAAATCTATTTTTAGAGTTTATCTTAGAGTCTTGCAGCAAGGTACACTGTGTCTAAACCTAGTAGCAGTTCTAGGAGAGTGAGGCCTGAGGCCTGAATTTTACACGTGGAGAGAACTGAGGAGGCATGTAGCTAGAGTTTTCCTGCCTTGCCCACAGTCAGGACAAATCTTTGTTATCCGCCAGTCCCACAGCCGCTCAGACCCAACCAAGTAAACACAGAGACTTATATTGCATACAAACTGTATGGCTGTGGCAGGCTTCTTGCTAACTGTTCTTATAGCTTAAATTAATCCATTTCCATAAATCTATACCTTGCCACGTGGCTGGTGGCTTACCGGCGTCTTCACATGCTGCTGGTCATGGCGGCAGCTGGTAGTGTCTCTGCCTCAGCCTTCCGCTTCCCAGAATTCTCTTCTCTCCTTGTCCCACCTACTTCCTGCCTGGCCACTGGCCAATCAGTGTTTTATTTATTGACCAATCAGAGCAATTTGACATACAGACCATCCCACAGCACTTCCCCTTTTCTTTTTTTAAAAAGGAAGTTTTTAACTTTTACACATCTCCAAAGCCAGTTTGGTATATTTGGGAATTTGGGGCGTAGTTTCTCTTAACTACTTCCTGCTGGAGGGGGGCGCTGTATCTTACAGGGACACAAAGAAAATTTTAGGATCATGGAGTAGTCCGTGAGACTGTATCGTCTGAGCCAGTTGCCTTGAAACGATTCTGGATGTTGGAATATCTGGGCCATGGTGTCATCGGAGACCTTTCAGGGGTCTTGGCTGGTCAAACCTGATGTATCTTAATCTAGAACAAATCCATAGCCTCTGGCTTTCTGTAGAAACAAAAGCAGAGCCTCTTTTCCAAAGCAACATATCCTTATATACAAATTTTGAAGTCAAGGTACCTTTAAAATACACATTTTGGCATAACTCAACAGCTTTTGCAATCAAATGTTTTTCTTTAGTTACAAATATCAAAGAGAACATAATCCAGATTCTCTGTGTGGTAGCCATCTTTATGTGGCTTATGTTTTATATTACCTTGAGCCTATTGCTTTAAACTGCAGCCTTTTAAGCCTGAAACGGTGCTGTGGCTGCTGGCTCTGCCCACTTCAGCTTCCCAATATGGCGGTGGTACGTTTTCTGCCAGCTTTGGGAGCCATCAATTCTCAGAAATAGTGGGTCTATGCTTCTTATCAAAGCAGCGTGTAGCCCAGAAACCTCTTTTTGTTTTGTACTAACAAAGGCTAAATCCACCATGCAGCTTAATGTGCCACTTGCAGAGGCCTCATTCCCGCCATACTGCAGGTCAAGCGCACACGCCAGGAACCCGCCAGTAACTCAAACCGGCAGCTGCTGCTCATTTGAGAGACAATTAGGAAGCTGTTTTTAGCTCCGTTTTAGAATCTTTTCTCAGGTTTTAGGTGGAAATCTTGCCCCACGTTGGGCGCCATTTGTAGCTAGAGTTTTCCTGCCTTGCCCACAGTCAGGACAAATCTTTGTCACCCTCCAGTCCCACAGCCGCTCAGACCCAACCAAGTAAACACAGAGACTTATATTGCATACAAACTGTATGGCTGTGGCAGGCTTCTTGCTAACTATTCTTATAGCTTAAATTAATCCATTTCCATACATCTATACCTTGCCACGTGGCTGGTGGCTTACCGGCGTCTTCACATGCTGCTGGTCATGGCGGCAGCTGGTAGTGTCTCTGCCTCAGCCTTCCGCTTCCCAGAATTCTCCTCTCTCCTTGTCCCACCTACTTCCTGCCTGGCCACTGGCCAATCAGTGTTTTATTTATTGACCAATCAGAGCAATTTGACATACAGACCATCCCACAGCAGAGGCAGCTGAAGCCTTGGTTGCTGCTGTTAAGCTGACAAAGCTATCACTAGCCTAGTCATCAACACCATCAGAGACCTGAGAAGGGTACATTTCACCCGAGTAAGCAGGAAGTACAGACAAACTGACAGGGACGTACCGACTACCTGGACAATCACTCTAGGTTCCTCCATGGTCATCCTGATTTAGTCAGGGCAGAGGCCGCAGGGCAGTGTCAGTCTTCAGCTGCCAGGCCAGGGAGATGCAACAGACTTTTCTATGGAGTAGGAACTTGGGAAGACCGACCTACCTTGTCTAGACAAGAGGGACAATCAAGCCCCGGTGTCCTTCTTGTCCACGGTTTGGGTCCTGGCAGCAGTCAGGATGAAAGGCAGCTTTCACCCAGTGGCTGGCTTTGCCACATTTAAAACAAGCTCCAGGTGGAGTTTCTCTGTGTCCCATCATCCTCTCTGTAGACTTTGGGGTCACTGCTAGGAGCTGGGGGTCTCTGTTGCAGTTTCCTCAGAGTTTTTCATCCAGAACAGCTTCAAGGCTGCTGGCTGAGATGGTCCAGTTTCACAAACTACTCCAGCCAATGTTTAAACATAGTCCTAAATTTTCTCAGGGTCCCCCAAAGATTACCAGCTATCCCAATCAACAGAAAGTGTAGAGAACTATGCTCATGTTCCCAAAATATGGGTTATGGATGTTTATTACCATTTAAGTGAGGTTGGATACAAGTTGTTATGGGTGATGCTCAGGAAAAAAGCTGAACAAAGGAAATTAGATTCAGGGATCTTGTTCTAAAAAGAAAAGGGGGGATGTAGAAATGATAGGATAAAAAGGTAGATTATTGAATCTACTTTCATCCAAAAACATCTATTAATCTTAAATATTTTACATTGGTATAGATTTAGGTTTATTGATACAAATTTAAAGTGAATTTTGTTAAACTGTATGTATATTTCTACTCTTGTTTAAGGTATTATGTTTATACAGTTAAGAGACCCACAGAGGTTTCCCAGTGAGGACTTACTCAGGGTCCAAGAATTTACCCAGCAGGGCTGCATAAGAGGATGATTTGACCACAGGTGTGGTTACCAGGTTTTTGGAAGGGTCTGCTCTTGGCTGTGTGGTGTTGGCATTGTTATAAAAAGCCCTTTTGAAGAGGCAGAAGGGGCCACTGGGTTTTGATCCAGGTCCTCCCGAAGCCATCCTGTGTTTCTGCCTTTCTCTTCTTCACTATCTTGCTATCTAAAAGTTTCTTATCTCTCTCTCCTCCTCATAGGAACCCTTTTAAAAGGTGGGACCTAGCCTCCCATGATGCAGCACATTTAAAAATGTAATGTATAATTAAGAAATGCAGATTAATAGTCATCTATAATAGTCAAACTTGTAGTCATGTTAGGAATGCTTTCAAGGTCATACACAGATATATTTAGATTGATAGATGGTCTTTAAACACTTCAAAGACCTATGAATATGGCATTAAATATGTTTAATAACCTAAGGCTTTTCATGACAGTGAGACACGTCTGCTCCTGGCTGCACCAATCTACTTTAGAGAGGATGATAGGCACTGAAGAAACTCCATGTGGAGTTTGTTTTCTTTATGGCAAAAGCTAGTTGCCGGGCGATGGTGGCGCTTGCCTTTAATCCCAGCACTCGGGGAGGCAGAGGCAGGCAGATCTCTGTGAGTTCGAGGCCAGCCTGGGGCTACCAAGTGAGTTCCAGGAAAGGCGCAAAGCTACACAGAGAAACCCTGTCTCGAAAAACCAAAAAAAAAAAAAGCTAGTCATGTGGCCAAAGAAACTGCCCTTGCATCAATTGCTGACAGTTACTGTCCAAACTGGACCAGCAGGACTCAAGAAAGGCGACTGCAGAACTTTGTCAAGACAAGGTAGGACAGTCCTTCAAAATTCCCTGCTTCACAGGAAAGTCTGTCAGACATGCTGGGCCTGTAGGCTAGAATTGGATGCCCAATGTTATGGAAGAACCTTGGGTGACTGTGCAGGAAGCCAGCTATTTCTGTCATTTCTTAGTTTTGGAAGTTGTTAGCTCTGCACTTCCTGTTTACTCAGATAATATTACATTTTTCTGAGGTCTTTGATGGAGTTAAAGACTAAATAGTTAAACTTATAGTTTCCTTAGTTATGATAGAAAGCAAATTAGGTATAAAACTTTAGGCTCACCAAGATAAGATAAATAATATTTTCTCTAATTTTGCCAAATAAAAATAGACTGGATATTATAACTACAATTCTTACTTAATAATTGCTTTTGTTATATATAATTTTACCATGTTAAAGTTAAAACCTTCATTTTTAATTAGACAAAAAGCGAGAAATACTTTGGAATAATCCTTCATACACTATGTGACTGTATGTCACTATGATTGGTTTAATAAACAAGCTGACTGGCCAATAGCTGAACAGATAAAGTTAGGCAGGAAAGTCAAACTGAGAATGAAGGGATGAAGAAGGGCAGAGTCAGAGGAGCTGCCAACCAGAGGCAGAGGGAGCAGGAGATGAACCTGCCATGCTAATAAAGGTACTGACATGTGGTGGAGCATAAATAATGGATATGGGTTAACTTAAAATGTAAGAGTTAGTAACAAGCCTGAGCTATTAGCGGATCATTTATAATTTATATTAAGCCTCTGAATGATTATTTGGGAGCAGGCAATCAGGACAGGAAAACTCCACCTACAGTCTCTGTCTGCCATAGTAAGCTTTTTCCATTAAACATTTTAAATGTCATATTCAACAGATCTCAGAAAAGTTTTGAGAACTATTATTTATTAAGTATATCTAAAATAAGCAAATTTTGCTTGTGCTTGTTTTAGGTTTAACTTCGAAAATATATACAGGAGGTTAAATAAAGTTTATTCCTGTAATTGATTACATTAGTAGCATGACTACACATACAGTTCTGAACACATTGAAGAATTTGATCATTTATAAGGTGACTAACTATTAAGTTGCATGTCTTAATTATCTTTAACAGTTTATAATAAGTTAGTAGCTTTTATAAGATTAGGTTTTTATACCTTTATCCCTTTTAAGTTTGAGCCTTAAAATTTGAGTTGAAGATTTAATTGGAGATCCTTTGGCATCAAAATAAACCATGAATGCAGTGAACTTATCTTTTATATGTAATTGGAAGTTTTTCTATCTCCCAGCCAGCCGGTGGTTGGGACAAATCTCTCACTCACAGTCTTGCAGCCTTTTATAAAATAATCACACAGAGACTTAATATTAGTTATAACTGCTCGGCCACTAGCTCAGGCTTATTATTGACTAGCTCTTACACTTAAATTAATCCATATTTCTTATTTATGTTTAGCCATGTGGCTTGGTACCTTTTCTCAGTTCTGCCTTGTCATCTTGTTTCCTCTGTGTCTGGCTGATGACTCTGACTCAGCCTTCCTCTTTCCAGAATTCTCTTCTCTGCTTGTCCCACCTATACTTCCTGCCTGGCTACTAGCCAATCAGCATTTTATTTATCAACCAATCAGAGCAACACATTCACAGCATACAGAACATCCCACAGCATTTATACTGCACCATTACAGATTATTACAGTTTCTTGTGTGACTCGGTTTATCCAGACAGCTAAAGCTTAACAAAGTGAGCAAAGACAAAGAAGCTAGACAAATATATCCATGAAGCTGAGCTGACTGTGGGAGTTTATAAATCTTATTTATCAAACATATGTTGTTACTTATCTAACTTTTCTAGCAGTATGTGTTGAACAGTTAGCAAAGACATAAGTAGTTAGACATACATCTTAAATCAGCTTTTGTTAATCTGAGTAGACCTTTATAACCTTAAAATGTTGTCATTATATATAATATATTCCAAATCAGAGTTGAATTACATATATAGTGTCTTTTGGCAAATATGCCCTTCAATTCTTCTTCTTCTTCTTCTTCTTCTTCTTCTTCTTCTTCTTCTTCTTCTTCTTCTTCTTCTCCTCCTCCTCCTCCTCCTCCTCCTCCTCCTCCTTCTTCTTCTTCTTTTTGTTTTTTTTTTTTGTTTGTTTTGTTTTTTGCGGTTTTTTTTGTTTGTTTGTTTTGTTTCTCTGTGTCACCCTGGCTGTCCTGGAACTCACTCTGTAGACCAGGCTGGCCCCAAACTCAGAGATCTGCCTGCCTCTGCCTCCCAAGTGCTGAGATTAAAGGTGTGCCACCACCACCTCCTGGCTTAATTTTTTTTATCATCATACTGAGAAGACCAGGCACATATCATGACAGGCTCCTAATAACTCAGTTAAGAACTAGGCCTCAGTTCCTGCCTCTTTGAACCAGACAGACAGTTTCTGAGGAAGCCATGAACACTGGGCAATCAATCACCAAGGCCCCTGACAAGGATGAGGAGAACTGTACATACTAGGCCTAGTCCAGCCCCCACAGTAGCTCAAGGAAATAACCAAATAAGAACCTGGGACTTATCCAGGCTTGCCCAAAAATAATAAAATTATAACCACAGCCAATTTAGAAATGTACTAATATGACTGATGCTTGCTTAACCAATTATGTTTGAGATGACCTAACTGTCCCTGAAACTCTTCTAGTTGTGTTTAAAAGGAGCCTGCACGTTCTTCTCAGGGTCACCATTTTGCCTTTGTGTCAGATGTGCAGGCCCAGGATGCTAGTACTTTATTTTCAAAATAATAAATGTTCTTGTTGATTGTATATGTGGATGGTGGTCTTTTGTGGGACTTCTCCAGGACCCTAACAATATAAAGATTCATACCAATCCAAAATATTTGGGAGACTTTTTGTTGCCTCCTTAATCTAAAAAGAGATACAGTGATAAATAGAGAGCTCTGGTGCATTTATCTAATTATTCTTAATCAATAAAAACTCGGCAGTCAGATATCAGGGTAAGAATCTGAGTGATCAGAGAAGCAGTAGAAAAGTGACCAGTCACCTCCTATCTCGTTCCTTCCTCCATCCTACTACTTCCTGTGTCTGTCTGTCCTCAGTGCTCCAAAACCTCTATGGTAAATTTTGGTCAGCTAGTAGCTAGCTCTGCCCTCTGATTCAAAACAAACACTATTGTCAGTCTTGAGAGCATCAGAATGCAATCAAAGTATCGTACAACAGAGCTCATCAGGACTAAGAAGTTTTACAATTATTGCTCTATGCCATGTGGTCATCTGAAGATGGTGACTAAGTCACATGACACGTATTCTTTAACCTTAGTAAAGATGGCTGCCAGCCATGTAGCTGCTTACATCTTGAAGAGATCATCAACCAAGATGGAGGGGAGTCATATGGTTGCTATTTAGAAATATATGGGGCTGGAGGGATGGCTCAGCAGTTAAGAGCACTGACTGCTCTTCTAGAGGTCCTGAGTTCAATTCCCAGCAACCACATGGTGGCTCACAACCATCTGTAATGAGATCTGGTGCCCTCTTCTGGCATGCAGGGATACATGCAAACAGAACACTGTATACATAATAAATAAATCTTAAAAAAAAGAAATATCTGTAGATCTATTTTTTTAAAAATGAGAGTTGAATCCAAGTTACATATGCACATATGAACACAGAGTTCAATGTAAGTTACATACACATATACACACAGAGTTGAATCCAAGTTACATACACATACACACACAGTTGAATCCAAGTTACATACACTATACATACACAGTTGAATCCAAGCCACATACACACATACAAACACATATAGAGTTGATATAATATGTTGGAGCAAATTAAGATTACCTACATATAAATTTTTAATTATAAACCTTCAGTTATAAGTTTAAAGCCAGCCTTTGTTACAGATTTTGTAGATTCAAAACCATATCCAATGAACTTACAGATCTTGAGGTAGAGTTTACAGCACAGTGTTAAGAGATTTTTTTTTGAGAACAGAGGACAGACAAACCATAGAGATAAAAGATTCTTAGGAGTGGAAAGTGGAGAGAGTGGAGAGCAGAACAAGTTAAGATATTTGAGGGTCATTTGTTTGTGCAATAACAGTTACTATGATTTGTGAGAACTTAGAAACTAAGTGCATCAGTTTTTTGGCCACTGATCTGTACTGAGGCCAAGACATAGTAATAAAATCTGAGTCCATGGAAGAAGAAAGAGAGAAGGTCACAGAACAGAATTCCTCTGGAGGGAATTTCTGTGTGCTCTATAAGCTCTAAAGGGAGCTGCAGGAGCAGAGGCTGCTGGACTTCACAGGCAGCTTCCTACGGGGAGGCAAGGGAGTGTACAGGCAAGGAAGGGACCAAGAGAGATGGAGCAGTGAGCAGGAGAAAGGGGAGATGGCCATGTGCGTGTAGCAGGCCAGAGACCAGAGAGACAAGAGAGGAAGGGTTAGAAAGCAGGTAAAGGGATTACTCAGCTGAATAATCGGACTCCAGAATTTAGAATCAAATTTTGTGGGTGGTATACGCCAGCAGAAATGAATGATCCTTAGGAGAGGAGTCAGATCAGCAGCTAGGTCGGGAGCAGACACTTCAGGGGGAAGCAGAGAGACACACCAGCCAGCGAGGGCTGGCAGGGCTGGGGTATGGTGCGTTGCTGGGGTGGGCCTACTCCCCTGCTTTCTCCCCCTCCTGCTAGGTCCGGCTCACACTTTGCAACAAACTTACAGACCATCAACCCTAACCTAAAGACAGGACATTCACACAGTGTGTGTAGGAGACCAGATGAAAATAAACAGACCTTGACGGAGAAAAGAGAAACAGGGAATGAGGAATCTCTTTCCATTTCCCTGGGTCACTTGCTGTATTTGTAAAGGTTCCAAATAATATGGGGATCTAGGGTGCCATCAGTTGGTTGTTAGGGTCCTGGAGAAGTCCCACAACAAAAGACCGCCATCCACGTATGCAATCAACATGAGTGTTTATTATCTCGAGAGTAAAGGACCAGCATGCTGGGGCTGCCCATCTGACACAAAGGCAAGCCGGCAACCATGAGAGAAGCTCACAGGCTCCTTTTAAGCACAGCCAGGGGAGTTTCTGTGACAATTAGGTCATCTCAGATATGATTGGCTTATGCGAGTGGCAATCATATTAGTATGTTCTAATTGGCTAGGGCTAGCAGGGGCTGGTTAAGGCTATAGTCTTTCCATTTGGGGGCAGGCTTGGACAAGTCCCAGGCTTTGTCCTTATTTGGGTATTACCTTGAGCTGCTGTGGGGTGTGGAAGTGGGGGGCTGGCCCAAGGGCCCAGGCTTTGCACATGCTAATTCCTAATTTCCTTGTCCCTGTTGTCAGGGGTATTGAAGATTGATCATCCTTTGTTCGTGGCTTCCTCAGAAACTGCTCAATTTCAAGAGGCAGGAGCTGAGGCCTAGTTCTTAACGGAGTTGTTAGGAGCTTGTCATGCTTTGCCTGGCCTTCTCATTGGTCACATTTGGATTGATTATCTAAGGGATACGGAGGCCATATTTGAGTCGCAAAAGTGAATAAATTTGGGGTCCTTCAGGTGGAGAGACTGGGGGTTTTCTAAGAGGCATCCCAAAGCAGGGGCGGGGAGTGGGGAAGGAGAGCCGGAAGGTATAGATGTCATTCCCTTAGAAAAATGTCACTGCAGCCTATAGTCATGGGCATCCCCAAGACTCAAGGAGGACTGAATGAGGACAAAGCCAGTCAGTGGGCCATCACCACTTAATGCCAGTCAGGTGCTCAGCCTGGCTAGGCCTGAGGAGAGACTTGGTGCCTGGTAGAGGCCAGCATGTGAGGATGAAAAGCTGGGGAATGGGCTCACAATAGCCATGAGGGCCTAGAGGAGCTGTGGATTACACACAGCTCCAAAGGGAAGGCAGGAGAAGAGGGCAGGAGGGGTAAAAGAGCCCAGCTGGGTCTACGGAAACTTCAGGATTGCAGCTCTAAGGGTGGGATGTTGCTGGAGGGCTTCTCTCCAGGTTCCTCAAGCCCCGCAGTCCCACAATCCACTTATAAAATAATCACTCAGATGCTTATATCACTTATAAACTGTATGGCCGTGGCAGGCTTCTTGCTAACTGTTCTTTTATCTTAAATTAACCCATTTTTATAAATCTATACCTTGCCTGGTGGCATGGTGGGCTTAACCAGAGTCTTTTTTTTTTTTTTTTTTTTTTTGGTTTTTTTCGAGACAGGGTTTCTCTGTGTAGCTTTGCACCTTTCCTGGGACTCACTTGGTAGCCCAGGCTGGCCTCGAACTCACAGAGATCCGCCTGCTCTGCTCCGAGTGCTGGGATTAAAGCATGCGCCACCACCGCCCGGCTCTTACCAGAGTCTTTACATGCTGCTTGTACTGGCAGTGGCTGCAGTGTCTCCCCTCAGCCTTCGCTTACAGAATTCTCCTCTCTCCTTGTCCACTACTTCCTGCCTGGCACCTACTTCCTGCCTGGTCACTGGCCATCAGTGTTTTATTTATATAGAACGATATCCACAGCAGTGGGGTTGGGGTCAAGTGATTAAAGACCATGGCTGTGGGATACTTCCACCTCCAAGAGTACCAGAGGAACAGGAAAGCGTTTATTCTGACCAGAGGTGCCATTCACCAATTACTGGTGATGGATGGGGGCCCAAGCAATCAGTGGCTGGAAGGGGGATCTGTTGCGGATGGACTGGAGATAAGAGATAGGGTGCGTATGCGGTTTAGACACCCAAAGGGGAGTATGGGCACCGGGATACCCTATGGAGTCATGGCAACAATGTTAAGGGTTTTTATTGGGGGGGGTGTAAAAGGCCACCTCTGAGTGAGGATAGAAAAGGAGGGCAAGGTGTGAAGAGCAGAGCAGGGAGAGAGGGAGAGGGACACAGAGAGAGGGAGAGCGTGTAGGGAAAGAGGAAGACAGAGAGAAGACAAAAAGAAAGACAGCATATTGAAAATAGCAGGGTTATAAGGAGAATGGGTAGATGGGGGGATAGACATGAGCTGGAGATGTTTGGGATAAGGAGAAGGGTGAGAAGAGCCAGGAAGCCATCATGGACTGTGAATGTGTACCAGGTCCTTGTGACACTGAGGGAGCCTGGAGGCCAGCATGGGCTTTGGCGTGCTGATAGGTCACAGATAGTCATTTGTCCTTCTGTCAATGATAAGGGAAATGGCCCTTTTGATAGAGGGGAACGGACTTCACAGATTCCTGAGGGATTCTGTCTTTAGTCTAACTGCCAGAATTTGGGCAAGTGGGGTTTCCTTTGGACCTACAAGTTGGTACTTTCTTAAAAACATATATTGACAAGGGGAAACTAAAGCTTTTGCAAATGGTATTTGTTTAGAATTCAGTTCTAAGCTGTGCCTGAAAGTGATGGATGAAGGCAGGGATGGGAGGAACACCTGTAGGAAAGCCATGTTTCGATGGTTACCATGGAAGTCACAGTTCCGATCTGCTTGTAGGGCAGGGGCAATTCCTCCTAGTGGGTGCTGGGTCAGAACTGTAGGAAAGCCCACAGGCTGGTCCCCAGGGTTGGACAGTGCCTCTGAATTTCCCTTCTTGCTTTCAACCATATGATTAGTTTGAGGATATTCTCTCTCTGAGTTTCTAAGGCTCCATTCACGGCTCACTTTGTTTTCTGTTGATCCTATGGATTTAACCCACAAGCTCACTCTGAGGAATTCTGGGAAAGTGTGTTCCCGTGGGAAGCCTGTTTACCCTAGGAGAGGCTCCTCCATGGCTGAAGTGTGACCAACATGAGCAAGCGATTGATTCAGGGGCAGGCATTGCATTCCCTTTCAACAGAACTTGACCCCAGTGTAGATCACCCTCCATTACCAGTGCCCAGGGCTCTTTGTACGTCCCCTCGTTCGCTGTAGAGCCCTTCAGTAAGAAGCGTGAGTTTGGCTTGACCCTACTCCATAGGTACCACATATGGAGTTCTCTGCCCTCCACCCACCAGAGTTCCCCAGGGCCCCCAAACATAAATATTTATCCTGACCATGGGAGTACACAGCAGTGACAGCTAGTGTTCAGAAGGTCAACCTATCAATCAGAACTAAGGGTTCTGTTGAGGAAACGGTCATGCAAGGCGTTATGGAATTACTGCCTTTTGAGTGAACTGGCTGTCTCTTGTTGTAAACTTCTTGTGCAATAACAGCTGAGTCTCCCCACTTACCATGCATCTCCATGTTGCATGTACATGTGATCTCACGATTGCATCTCAGTCTTGGGCACAACTTTCCCTATACATTTGGGGTCATTGGACAACTGTCCCCAGCTGTGTTTATTTTTCATTAACAAATCTGGCCAGGGCCATTCTCCGGACAAAAGTATTTCAGCTAAGATACCTTTTTCCAAGGTCAAAACTGCACACAGATAAACATTAGTTCATCTCACTCACAGATAGAAAAGAACCACTAACAATTAAATCCTCAACTCCTTACCTTCACCCCGGGTTATTTACACAAGACCCTAATTTAAGAGATTTACTGCTCACATTCCTGGGATGATGTTTTAGCCACTTGCTAGTTACTGGGTTAAGGCAGTTACTTCCCACTGACCCCAGGAGATCATCAAGGCCAGGCAGGTGATAGGTGCCAAGCTTCTTTCTTGAGCAAATTAAGTTTTAATTCCTCCTCAGCCAGGTGATATTCCCAGATTCCCTAATTGATCTTAGCCTTTAGTTGACCCTACCAGAGAACTCCCCTTCAGTCACTCCCCTTTGGGGTTGTAATTGGAAGCTGACATTTTTTGCTTTATGTGTGGCTCCTTATCACCTCTCTCTGCGACCCTGTAAAGTTCAAGCCTCACATTGCATTGCCAAAGAATTACTGCATGTGTGTATATATACTGGTTTCCCAACAGCACTTGGGGAATTAATTTAGAAGAACAAGATGAGGACAGAAATGGAAAGAACTAGATAGAGATGAGAGAACAGCAGGAGGGACTGAGAGCAGGAGGGACTGAGAAGAGCTAAGTATGAGAACAGGAAAGAAACTGTGTAGATAGAATTTACTTAGAAGAATAAAGTGAGGGCTGGAGAGATGGCTCAGAGGTTAAGAGCACCGACTGCTCTTCCAGAGGTCCTGAGTTCAATTCCCAGCAACCACATGGTGGCTCACAACCATCTGTAATGAGATCTGGCACCCTCTTCTGTATACATAATAAATAAATTTAAAAAAGAAAGAAGAAGAAAGTGAATGGACTGAAGAACTCAGTGTGCTTAGATTCATTTTATATCCCTCAGATTAGAATCCTAGCTACGTGTAGCTTCTTCTGTTCTGGACCCTGGTAGAAATCTCCTCGGGGCAGGCACCTGAGGAGGATTCGGGACTGGCCCTTTCCAGGGAGACCTTACTTTTCATAGCAGTTCATTGTTATGCGTCCCATTCTCTTAGTAGTACTGATTGCTAATCTCTCACTGTGCTTAATTTGTAAATGAAACTTTGTCGTGGGGATGTACGCATAAAGGAAAGAACATAGCTTATGTGGATTGGGGGTCTTGGACTATGTTTCTTCCCTCCACTCCCCACCCCTCTCCTCCTTCCCTCCTTATCAAGAGATAAACGTGCAGAAAGAAAAAAGGACCATTACTCACCCTCTCCAAGAGCATCAGTCGCTGGACAGAAAAAGGCTGCACAGGGGTTAGCCACCACCAGGGGGCAGCAGGGGGCTGGTCCTGGGAATCAGCGGGAGGAGGGAAAGAAATTGGTTGTGGGGGCCTCTCCCCTCAGGGCGCAATGGAAGACGGCAGTCATAGGTACCCCATGCACGGGGCTGGCCCGTCCCTATCTTCTTCAAAAGCAGACGTCTCCCAAGCTTGGACCCCTGACTTTTCCAGCAGTGGGAGCTCCTTCGCTCCTTTCCTGGGTTTTCTAAACAGCGGTGAGTCCCTTGCTGCTGAGGAGCAGGGAAGTGAGGCAGCGTGGCTCAAACTTGTCGACCTCAGGAACCCCTTAGGTCAGTGGTTCTCGACGTTCCTACCGCAGCGACACTTTAACACAGTTCCTGTGGTGACCCCAACCATAAGTTATCTTTATTGCTCATCGTAACTGTAATTTTGCTACTGTTATGAATCTTAACGTAAATATCTGTGCTTCCTGATGGTCTTAGGGGAAATCCGGTGAAAGGGTCATTTGACCCGAAGGGGGCGCGGCCCACAGATTGAGAACCGCTGCTTTATACGCAACCATCACGGAGAAGGACCTCAGAGTGGATGGCCTGGCTGTGTGGGTTTTACCTCTCAACATTTACCAATTTAGGAGTGAAAACTGAGAATCTAGAAGATAGTTACTTCTTATAATAATACATGTGGGTTTATTTAGAAAAATATAGTTTGTGAAACAAAAAATGTTAAGTATGGTACTATTTTACATTTGTGCCAATTTTTTTTTCCTATCTAGCTTAATAAACGACAGATGGAGTTGCCTATTTGTTTCTGCATTTGCTCTGCTGTGACAGTGGCCGAGTTTTCCCGAAGCACTTAGCTTTATACCTGTAAGGGGAGGACAAGAGAGGACAGAGCAAACCCATCCTATTATGAAGACAGTTTCGGCCTTGCACGCCCCTCCCCCTTTTGATATGAATGGCACCCGGTGTTATTTCCGGTTAAGAACAGAGATGCTGTCTTATGTAGGAAAGGGATGCCTTTATTTTGTCTTTTTTTTTTTTTTTTTTCAGAGCTGAGGACCAAACCCAGGGCCTTCCGCTTGCTAGGCAAGCGCTCTACCACTGAGCTAAATCCCCAACCCTGAAGCGATGCCTTTAATGGAGGCCGAAGACCAAGGGCGAGGGGCCAGGCTGCCTGACGTGTTCCACCACTAGAGAAGTAGCCTCCTAGTCAGGGTGCTGGACACCAGGGTGTCTGCTGGTGTCACCCAGGATGTGAGGGCAATCTCAGAGTCCTGAGCAGCCGCTGGCAGAAGTATGTGAGGAGGCTGAATTCTTTGGAATGAGTTTTGTTTGTTTGACTTAGCTAACTTGCTGTGTTAGTTTTTATTTGTTTGTTTGGTTTTGTGTGTGTGTGTGTGTGTATGTGTGTGTGTGTGTGTGTGTGTGTGTGTGTGTGTGTGTGGTTGTTTCTTTGTTTGTTTTTTGTCTTTGTGGCCAAACACCAGAAAGAGGAATATTTCTTTGTCTCACTGTTTCAGAGGGCTCAGCCCCTACTCCTTGCCTTTACTGAGTCGAACTTGTTTTAAGACAGAACACCACTGTGGGAGAAGGTAGAGGAGGACACAGGCTGGAAAGGAGAGCAGAAGGGACCCTGGATCAGGTTAAACCCACAGAAAGAAAGCCAATGACCATCGTTCTCCTAAAGTTTCTATAACGTCACACAACCGCTCCACCAACTGGGGACCGAGCTTTCAACCCATGAGCCCGTGGGGAATGTTTCAGATTCAGCTCATAGTGGAACCCACTTTGTGGGTTCTCATCAACACAAAAGTATCCCGAAACAGTGTCCCCGTCATCTCCCCATCCCCAGGCTCCCTCAGTTTCCCTGTCTGCATTAAAAGGCTGTGTACCACGCAGAGCGGAGCGTGGTGGTGCTCGGGAGCAGGACAAGTGGATCCCCTCAGTATAATCTTGGACTCCGGATCAAGACAGCATCTCAAAAGGAACACAGGTCAGAAAGCTGGCTTTCCTGTTAATTCCCTCTCGGGCGCCAATGCTGACTGATCATATTGATTATCTGAGCAAATTCCTAATAATGCTGATTCCTCGGCCACTTTGGATCAACTCAGGGCCAGAACCTGACTTTTAAAGCCCTCAGCTGTTCTGATACCCCAAGTCATGAGCCTGGGGCCTCATGTCTCTCCATCGGTCAACTCAACTAAAACCTCTGTTCTCGAACTCTATGGGGTCACCTGAGGCACATTTAAAAACTTGAATTTCTGAAGCTGGACGACCGATTGCTCAGTGGTTAAAGAGCACACACTGATCTTGTAAGGACCCAAGTTCGGTTCCCAGCACCCATGTTGAACAGCTCACAGCAGCCTGTAACTCCAGCTCCAGGGGATCCAACACCTTTATCTGGTCTCCTGGGGCATCTATAATCACATGAACATACCCCGTACACACAAGTAAAAATCAAATGAATCTTATAAACAAGTTAAAACTAAAACTTGAATTTCCTAAACTAACCCAAGAGACCAATACCTATAGATTAGGTAGGTGGGGTTATATATTTTTTTTTTCCCTGAGACAGGGTCTCACTGTGTAGCCGTGGCTGTCCTGGAACTCACTATGCAGACCAAGCTGGCTTTGAACTCACAGAGATCCATCTACCTCTGCCTCCTGAGTCCTAGGATTAAAGGCAAGTGGCCCTCCACCTGGCTAGGTGGCTGTTTTTCCGCAGCAGCCCAGTTAGTTGTAATATAGAGGCCTGGGGGCCCCTTGTGTCCCAGGGACTGCCATCGCCTGCTGTCTGTTACCAAGATACTCTAGAGCGCTGTCCAGAATCGGCTGTCTCGGCCTTCACTCCTTTGCCCTTCGCACGATCAGACTCAGAATCAGCCATGGGTCGGTGCACACTTACCTTTCAGACAAGCCCAATTACAGGTGCAGCCTGTAAAAAATGGAAGCAGACGAAGGACTCAGCCTTCCACACACAGCTCCACATCCACGCTCTCCCCTGCTCAGCCTTCGGCACACGGCTCCACTTCCACGCTCTCCCCTGCTCAGCCTTCGGCACACGGCTCCGCATCCACGCTCTCCCCTGCTTGCCCAGGATGCTTTCTCCCATCATCAGGCAAGAGCCCCCATCATCAGGCAAGAGCCCCCATCCCCTTGTGCTACTGGCTCTGGCCCAGGTCTAAGTGACCCCTGGCTCACAGATCTCTCTTTTAGGACTTCAGGATCCTGGCTGCAGGGAAGAGCCCTGAGGCCCTAGGATGTGCTCTACAATGCACCCGCCACCACCCACACACAGTCTCACTGCTCCAGAGTCTCCAGAGTCTCTGCTCTCGTTCTGCAGGGCACACGCATGCGTACGTGAACCTGCTCTGTGAAATGCTCAACACGCCTTAACGGTGCCTGGGCACACATAGTCACACACTGTCCCTTTTCCTGTGGTTGATACCATCGTTTTCTGTGGTCTGAACTTCCTAGGACGTCTTCAGCAGACCCTGGGGGTTTTCATAGTCAATTCTGAAGGGGTGAGGCTGGGAGAGAGCATGAAAATGCTGAGCACTCAGGTCAGGGCGCCCCGATGAGGCACACCCAGCCCGTCCTCACCTGTCCTGTCCCTTTCGGATGACTGATGTTGGAGGAGGGTTGCCCCTCCTCCCAGTTCTTAGGAATATCTTCCCTTCAGGCTATCATGAGTTGACTTGGTTTGGGAACCAAACAGAAGTGCTCTAACCCAAAGAAAAGAGAAATTATGGGTTGAGGATCCCTTATCAAAAAGGCCAGGGACCATGCAGTCCCTAGTGTTTGGAATCCAGCGTAGTTCAGATTTTGGAGTATTTGTATAGGCTTTACCAGTGGATCTAAAATGCTCCAAAATAAAAACTTTTTTCCAACAGTCCCTCCTGAGATAGGAGGATCACTTGAATTCAGAAGTTCAAGGCCAGCCTTGGCAGCAGAGCAGGACAAAATTCTCTTTTAAAAGTTTCAAAATTCAGAGTGCTTTGAAATTGAATGTGCTCAGCCTTTGCCAGCACGGAGTCCTCTTTCTTTCTTCTTTCACCGAGGATTTTCTTGTGCATTTAGTTAGGGTTTCTGTTGCCGCGATAAAACACCATGACCGGGGCTGGAGAGATGGCTCAGAGGTTAAGAGCACTGACTGCTCTTCCAGAGGTCCTGAGTTCAATTCCCAGCAACCACATGGTGGCTCACAACCATCTGTAATGAAATCTGGTGCCCTCTTCTGGCCTGCAGACATACATGGAGGCAGAACACTGTATACATAATAAATAAATAAATCTTAAAAAAAAAAAAAAACAAAAAAAACAAAAACAAAAAAACAACCAAACAAATAAATAAATTAAATTAAAAAAAAACCCACAATGTAAAACACCATGACCATACACAACTTGGGGCAGAAAGGGTTTATTTCACCTTACGGCTAATAGTACGTCACTGAGGGAAGCCGGGGCAGGAACCTGCAGGCAGAAACTGGAAAAGAAGCCATGGAGGAGTGCTCCTTATTGACTTGCTCAGACTGCTGCTATCTTATGCCACTCAGGACCATCTGTCCAGGGGTGGCCCCAACCACAATCATCGGGGCCCTCCCACATCGATTGCTAAAGAAGAAAATGCGCTGTAGTCTTCTCAACTGAGAGCCCCTCTTCCCAAACGACTCTAGCTTGTGTCAAGCTGACGTAAAACCAGTCTACACAGATACCTACCATGCCAAGCCCCAGGTTAAATATTAGCCACTAGGTTTAAAATTAAACAAGGGTGCAGGCTCAGGAAATGCATTCAGGGTAGACACTAAAGCCGCCTCAGAAGAGCTTATGTCTTCCCCACGATCGTGCCCTTTTACGTAGACCGAGAGAGAGACGTCTGTGAAAGGGCTGTGTGAGGGACACATTTTGGGGGGAAGTGTTCCTCCACAGCAACGCCACCTAAGCAGGGTGGTATCACCCAGGTATGAGTTCCGAAGCCCTTTAAACACAGCCTCTTGGCCCCGCTCTGCGCGCGGCTCTGTGGCCGCCCCTTTACAGACGAGGAACAGACACTGGGAAGTCCGCGTTCGTGTCCAGGCACCACAGGAAGAAGCGACACCAGCAGCTGTCCTCGGGTTCTGTCCGACATCAGTGACAGGCTGTGACAGCGAGGTCCCAGTTCTAGACAGGCTGGCCTCTACGAGGGAACTGGAAAACACCGACGAGGCCACTTCACCGGTGCCTCCGAGGGGCGTGTGAATGACAAGTGCCACTCGGGGTGTGGACACAACGTGGGTCTGCCCGGGCCAGCAGCAAGGCTGTGTTGGTGGCCTCAACGGTCATGGGAGGTAGCCGGCCATCACCCTGTGGGCCTAAGGATGAACTAGACATGGCCTAAGTACTCAATATGGATTAATTTACTAAAAACGCACATCTCAGCAATGAGCCCCGAGGAGGAGGAGGAGGAGGAGGAGGAAAGTGTGGAAGTGGCTGCAGTCTTCCTGTCCTTTCGGCCTGAGCCTTAGCCTCTGGTGGCTGGGACGTCTCTCCAGACTACAGCTGCTGTCTTCCACAGCTCCTTCCAGCAAGAACTGAGGTCTCTTTGCTCAGTCCCGGGTTTGGCCTGTTTGTGACTTGTTGGCCGGCTGTGACTTGTTGGGCCCCGAGTGTGTGGCAGAAGTGAGCGTGTGCCATTTCCAAGCCTGGGGTCCAAGAAGTCCAGGTTAGCTTTTGCACTGCCATCCTTGCTGTGGGAAGAAGCCTGAGCTAGACCAGCCTGCTGCGCGGGGCATATGTCGCTTTGGGTGACAGCTAGCCAAGCAGCAGTAGTGTCCTGCCCGCGCACCATGGACACACCAGCAAGCAGCAGCAGGGCCAGGCTGGAAGGCCCCCAGCTGGCCCCCAGACGCTGGAGTGAATCCATGTTTACTGTCTGAAGCCACAGAGTTTCAGCCACTGGGTGGCCTGCTTTGGGGCAATATAGAACTAATCAAACAGGAAACACCTCAAGGAGAAGGAAGGGTGACGTTGGAGGAATTCCCACCAGACACTGTGGAGAAAGAGGAACCTTTGGCTGGGAAAAGAGGGACGAAGAGGGAAGGTGGGAAGGGGAAGCCTGCCTGCAGTGTGGAGAGAAATTCCAGGTGGAGAGGAAGCTGAACAGGAAGTGGGGTGAACAGGAAGTGGGGTGGTACTGACCTGGGAAGACAGCCTCAGGCAACGCAGGCAGCTGCTCCCGGCAGACAGAATGACTCATTTGGCCATAAAGGACCTGATGAGAGGAACCCCAACGGATCCCACTGGAGTCCTGAGCGCCGTGAGGAGGGGTCGAGACAAGCCAGTGGGCTACTGCAGGGCTCTGGACCATGACAAGAGTGTTGAGTCTACATTTCAGTGACTGAGCACAAGAAAAGGAGAGAACCGTTTAGGTAGTACAAGGGACAAGCAGACTCACAGCCAGCAGAAGAGGGAGAGAGAGAGAGAGAGAGAGAGAGAGAGAGAGAGAGAGAGAGAGAGAGAGAGAGAGAGAGGACAGAGTGTGGTGGGGATCTTCCTGCTGCACTGGTATTTGAAGTAGAAAGATGAGTAAACGTCACTGTTAAATGTCATCACCACAGAGCACACGCCTGTAGTCCAAGCTACTCCCCAGGGTGGTGTGGAAGGATTGCTTGAGCACAGGAATTCAAGGCCAGCCTAGTCAACACAGCAAGACACCTGTATTTAAAAAGAAACCGAACTGCAGATAAAGGGGCACTGCTGTGTCGGTAAGATTTCAGGCATCCGTTAAAAATCGAGCAAGGAGCTGGGCATGGTGGCACGCTCCATTAATCCCAGCACGTGGGAGGCAGAGGCGGGTGGATCTCTCAGTTCGAGGCCAGCCTGGCCTTCCGGGACACCCAGGACTAAACAGAGAAACCCTTTCTCAAAAAACAAAAACAAACAGAAAGTTAAAAACGAAAACGGAACCAGGGCTTCCCCTTGGGAAGGCCCCTTTCCTTGGCCCTTGGCATTCCCCAGAACCGAATGGACACTTTGCATTCCCGGCCTCCACTCCCAGCCCGAGCTGTTGCGCGTTCCTCCACCGCCAGGCTCTCCGCGCTCTGCGCGCGTGGCTTGCGGGCAAGCCGGGCTCGCAAGGCTCGACGAGGCCGCCAGAGGGCGCTGGGCCGCCGCCTCGGGGAGCGGCTGGCCGGGCAGTTTTTGTGTCGTTTAAATGCAGCGTCTGCAGCTCCCGCACCTTCCCCAGCACGTTCCTCTGCATCTGTCTGGTCGAGAATTTAGCCCGGGTTGGGGTGAGGTTAACTTTAACACCAGGTGGGCCAAGCGGGGTTTGCGCACCAGTGCAGACTGGTTCCAGAACGCCCCGGGCCCAGGTGTTCCAGATCTACCCGGATCCGGGGGGACCTGTAGGGAAGACCCCGTGGGGGGATTGCTCGGGCCTCACACCACGGAAGTCATCCGGACCTCCAGACCCGATGGCCTCTGGGAGTTCTCTGGGGACATCCTGGGGAGTGTCCGATTGGAAACTTGTTTCAGTTCTTAAAAATAGAAACAAAACCGGGCGGGGTGGCTCACGCCTTTAAACCCCGCACTCTGGAGGCCGAGGCAGGTAGATCGCTGAGTTCGAGGCCAGCCTGGTCCACACAGAGTTCCAGGACAGCCAGGGCTACACAGAGAAACCCTGGGGGGAAGCGGGTCACGGACCCGGACGACGATCCGGGCACAGAGACAAAACTAAACCTCAGCTTGGGAAGATGTCTCAGTCTCTGTTCTCCTGCAGGAAGCTGCTGCAGGTCAGAGCCTCCTGGGATTGGCAGAGTTAAAAATCCTTCAACCCAGGATGCTGTAGACCTTTTGTTCAATTCTGACAATGGAATTAGGAATTGGGGGGAGCGGACTGGGAAGCAAGTAGCTGTGGTCGGAATGCATCCTTTCGGGTAGGGGTCTGGAGAAGCCTGTGTTGAGTCACCAGGTAAATGAAAAGGATGCATCCCCGCGTGTGAGCGGTGTGTGTCGTGTGCCCGGAAAGATGTAAGTGTGGCAGAGGGCTGGAACGCTGGGCTACCAGTCTAACCCGTGTGTAAGAGTGCCTGCTGTGCGTTCAGCAAGTCCGTAACTACCCAGGGAGACCTTCCAAAACAGGAACGCGATATTGGTCCCTGAAAGGTTGGGTAATGGGTTTTCCTTACATCTGAAACCCAAGGGGACCAATCCTGGGTTCCCCATGAATCTCAGACTCTTCTGAATGTCTTTGTCTTCTGAAATCCTGGGGTCCCGCGAGGGAGCACTTAGTTAAGGACGCTGAGATCGGTACCCTTCCACCTATCAATCATCCTGAAATCCTTGTTAGGAATTTCCTGCTCCGTCATCCCACTTCCTCAGCAACACTGCGAACTGACCTGGAGGGATGCTAGAACTTTATCTTCCGTTTTCCCGCCCACTCTCC
Organism: Peromyscus leucopus; assembly: GCF_004664715.2. NCBI lineage: Eukaryota > Metazoa > Chordata > Mammalia > Rodentia > Cricetidae > Peromyscus > Peromyscus leucopus. Next base: position 14,650,521 of record NC_051071.1, on the reverse strand, counting down.
TGTCCACAGCCTGCCCCTGGGATGCAGCGAACTCTCTGGCTTCCCGCTCCCAGTCCTGAGACACTCAACCCATCTTCACAGCTGGGTTTGGTGTTCCTTCTCCAGTCAGTTCGAGCACCCGTGAGTGGTTCTACCAAATCCACAGAGTGCACCAGGCCCTGGGATTTCACCAGACCAAGACAAACACCTGCCCTTCGGCACTGTTTGTTGGTGTGTTTGTTCCAGGGGTAGGGATGTGCCAGCAAGACACTCTGCTAGTGTGCTGCAGCCCAAGCCCAGGATTAAAAAAGTCTGTGTGTGGATGGGGAATATACAGTTAAGTGTGTGGGTGTGTGCTGTGCATGTGTTCCTGTGGATGCACATGTGTGGGGAGGCCAGGCATCAATGCTGGCGTCTTCCTTGATCACTCTCCACCTGAGACAGGGTCCCTGTGATGATCAGCGTGGGTCATCAAAATTTGACAGGATTAGGAATCACCTAGGAGACGCAGTTCCAGGCACACCTGGGAGGGATTAGATTGGGTTAGCCTCTGGGCAAGCCTGTGAGAGATTATCTTGATTGAGTTAATAGATGTGGAAGATTTGGCCATTGCCTGCTGGGTTTGGGTCCTGGGCTGCATATAACGGAGGATGCTAGCTAATCCTGGATCTCCATTCCTCTCTTTTTGCTGACGGCAGACACAATGTGACCGGCTCCTTCAAGTTCCGTTTGCCCCGGCTCCCCCACTGTGATGAACTGTACATTAATGGGCTACTGAGGTCAAGTGTTAGGTTACATCATCAAAGCAAGGAGCTAGGACAGTCTCTCCGTAAACTGTGGAGTCACTGATTCCACTGCTGACCTGTGAGCTCCAGGGATCTCCCGGTCAGCACCCCCAGACTCTGCCACCCACTGGGGTTACAGATGAGCTGTGGCAGTTTTACATTCGTGCTGGGGATCCAAATTCAGGTCCTTACGCTTGCATGACGGGCACTTTCCCAGGTGAGCCCTCTTCTCTATCCCAGTGTTCTCCGTTCTAATTGGAAGGGCAGACTAGACGCAAAGTCAAACTGTTTTACATGTGGGTGAGTACTCTGAAGAAATTAAAGTAGGCTGTGTATAGTGGCGCATGCCTGTAACGCCAGAGCTTGAAGTTTGAGGTAGGAGGCTTGAGAGTTTGAGTCCAGCCTGGCTACACAGCAAAACCCTGGAGAAGGGGGCGGGGCCGGGGAAGGAGGGAGGGCACGCTGGTTCAGGAAGTGCCTCCTGGGAAGGTGGACAGCCCTGAAGATCTGTGGATGAACGCTCCCAAAGAAGGGCAGCCCAGACACAAGTCTGGAGGCAGAGCTTAGCACAGAGCGGAGAAAGCCGTATCCTGGGGGCCCTGGGATCAAGCCTTGCCTGCCTTTAGATTGTGGGGCAGTGTCCGAGGGTGGTGGCCAACACCTGTAGTCCCGGCACGTGGTCGGGTCCGTTATCCCCTGCTTCTCAGCCTCTTATCCGAAGAACTGATCCACCTTTACCCACAGAGCCTTCTGGCTAACCCTGATCCCAGCACTTGGGAGGCAGAGGCAGAAGGGTCAGGAGTTCAAGGTCATCCTCACCAAATAATGACAGAGGAGATGAGGCAGTACCAGAGAGACCAATGACCAGAACAAGGTGGTGGGCGGTGCCTAGTGACACATTCTGAAGGAGCTGAGCTTATGTTATTTAAAAGTTTTAAATTTAGTTTTGTGCCAGGCAGTGGTAGTGCACACCTTTAATCCCAGCCCTTAGGTGGCAGAGGCAGGCAGATCTCTGTGAGTTCGAGGCCAGCCTGGTCTACATAGTGAGTTCCAGGACAGCTTGGACTACACAGAGAAACCTTGTCTCGAAAAAACAACAACAAAATTTAATTTTGTTTATTTATTTTTGAGGCAGGTCTTGCTACGTTGTCTGAGGTTAGTATCAATTACAGACATGAGCTCTATGATATTCAGCTTCAATTTTGAAAATCAGCTTAATGTGTTAGAGCATTCTTAGGTAGTAGACAATACAAAGATTTATCCTATTCTCCTGGCTCTGCCACACAGCCCCCCACTGCCACACAGACATTTGATGAGCAGACATAGGCACATTGCTATTGACTGCATAAATAAAATCCCCCCCTCTGTGTGTGGCCCAGGTGGGTTGGAACCCATATATAGCTGAGGATGGCCTTGAACTTCTGACCTCTGGCTCACTTTGCTTCTTTATTCCTGGTGTTGTATCTCATTCCTTGCCAACAGATAGATAACAGGTTTTCTGGCCCCCATCCCCACCAACTCAGTAAGCCAGATCGCACCAAATTGAAAAAGTGTAACAACAGGTTTATTTGTGCAAAGCAACCCCTGCGTGGGTTCTCCGGTCCCAGAGATCAAAGCTAGAGGAGTCACAGTCCCAAACTAAATCAGGGAGACTTTATAGGTTGTAGGCAAGGGATGATGACGTGTCCAACATGAGCTGGATTTATGCCCAAGTGTGGTTTAAAAAAAAATAAAAACAAAAAAACTGAGTGCTTAGGTGGAGACTTGGGTGGCTGGTAACTTCAGGGAAGGAAGCTCAGTAGCAGCCAAGAATTAGGAACTGGGCTTTTTAGCGCCTTCCCTTTGTTTGGAAACTCTCTGAGGGGCAGGGGTTTGGAGAGAGAGACAGGGATGGGGCTTTCCAGATCATGCAGGGGTGAGCTGGAGGCTCCAACGGAACCATGAACAACAGCAGGTGCCGTTTATGCTATGAGCTGAGTAGTTTCACTGACCTAGGGGGCTAGGATTTGGAACAACACACTCGGGTCCAAGGGGCTTGGCCTAGGGGCTCTGTCTTGGAGAGGGCTATGGGGACACGATTTCCTCAAGGGCCATTGGACTTGGGACAGAAGAAAGTGATGGCCTTAGAGGTCAAAGGCCAGGACTGGTTGGTGATGCTCAGCCGTGGGCTTCAGGTCTGGTGGGATTGCCCTCCTGCCCACCGGCAGCCCTGGGCAGGTGCAAGCCTCCGGGAGCACAGGACATCCACATCCGACTCTGCTGGAAGCCTTTCAGATGATGAGGAGAAACCGAGCTTCCTTCCAGGAACACCTATCATTTTGGCGGGCTGTGCTTCTCAGCCTTGCCCTCTGCTTCCTGATGTCTTCCCTCTCTGCCTTGGCGTGGATTTCTTCCCTCACTGGACACCAACTTGGGCAGACACCATGCGACAGACACCATTGTGTGCCTGCTCAGGTCCAACGGAGCGCTTTCCACACCGTGTGCCAGCTGAGTGGGATACAGATGCCACCTGGCTTCCCCTCAACAACCAGTGGCAACAGTGTGACCCTGGGCTGAGGTCCACTGACCTCTGAGGGCCAGAGTTGGGGTCTGGGGACTGCCAGTGGGTGCTAGAGGCAGGGGGCTCTCATCCCCAGCCCCTGCCTGTCACCTCACCCGGCTCTAGGCAGCGTCCACGGGCTGTGGGTGCACAACCTCCTCCGTCTGCTGCTCTTGTGCTCACCGACCGGGGCAGGCCTGCGAACTCGGGATCCGTGTCTTCGTCTGCAGCTGAGGCCAGGGCCTGACTGACCACCCATGAGCGGGGTGACTCAAGGGTGAAGGCTGTGTGTGACTCCCTGCTACATGGCTGGAGGATGAGGGACTCCCTGGGTACCAGTCATCTGAGGAGGCCCTTCATCTTCACGGTGCACAAGTCAGTCAGTCCTTGGGTTTGGGCAACCCTGGGCTAAGGAGGCTGAATGTAGAGATTGACCTTGAAGGATGGAAGACAGCATTTGTATGACCTGCTTTGTCTACCAAACACTCAGTGAGGTGAGAACTGTCAGAGAAACCCCCCACCCCCCCCCACCACACACACACACACACACACACACACACACACACACAACCCTTTTCCTTCCTAACCAGTTACAAGTGCCCACTGGTGACAGTTACTCTCTTCAGGCTCCAAATACCCGTGTATTTGTCTGGATATGGGCCACAACACCCCAGAACAAGCGGAGCTCTGGGGCACACCTTACAGTCTCAAGAAGAGAAGGGCGCCTTCACCAGGGCCTCACTACCTTCATGTGCAGCCTTCTCCTCCGGGTGATGGCAGGGCACGGATCACTTTTGGTGATGAGGTCACATTGGAGGTCCCTGCTTCTGGATCATGTCCTAACCCAGCTGCCGGCTGGGGCTGGTTCCCGAAAACTGTAGCCGGTGACTCAGACTGTTTCGCAGCCGCAGCCGTGGGTAACAAGCTTCAGGCTCCCTCCTGACCCTTGGACTCCAGGGCCTAGCGGCCCTGCATCAGACTGAAGGACTGCAAAGTCAGGAAGCACCTGGGGAATCCAGGAAGGAGTCGCTTGGCAGGCAGAGCCTGAGGCCTGGGGAAGGGAGGGAGGGAGGAGGAGGGAGGGAGGGTGAGTCCCTGGCGGCAGAGCTTGAGGCTGGGAAGGGAGGGGGGGGGGGGGGGGGAGTGGCCGGCGCAGAGCTTGAGGCCTGAAGTGCTGCAGGACGGCTGAATTCTTTGGGATCCGAATCTTCACAGCCTTGCCAAGCCCTGTGGGGAAAGATCAGCTGCAAAGTCCTCTGAGCGGAACCCCAGGTGCCAGCTGGTCCCAGTCTGACTTGGAAGCGGTGAGGGGCCCGGGCTGTTTAGGGTTGGCGATGGCTCTTTGCTAGGACGCTCTTGGAAGCCAGAGCCCCCGCTGACCCTGGGCAGCGCGCAAGCAAGCGAAGGCAGGACAGGGGCTGAGGAGGAGCTCCGAAGCATCTCCCTCCCACACTGCAGGACAGCCACACAAAGGGCCTCCTCCGCGGGCGGCCCGCAGGATGGGCCAGGCTGGCAGGGCGGCCTGAGACTGTCCCAGTGCAGGACGAGGGCCGCTGCAAATGAAACACAGACCTCGATCACGCAGGCAGGCCTTCCATCTTACCCGGAGCCAAGAAATCCTGGCGAACAGCTCAGCGGGGCCGCGGCGAGCAAGCGAGGAAAAGCACCGGGCAATACTTGAAACCAAGCAGGCCCCCTGGAGATGTTGGATTCCTGACAGGCAAGGAGCCACGCCAAGGGTTTGGTTTTTTTTTTCCTTGCTGGCCCAAACCCGAAAGCTGAGGACTCTAGGGGAGGTGGGAGATCGGCCTGAGAGGGACTCAGAGGAAGGCTCTCAAAAAGCCGGAAAATGTTCACCCAGCTCCGACCCCAGAGAGAGTGCGGGAGAGGGGGCACTTGGCTTCCCATGCCTGCCAGGCCACACTATCCTGGTGGAGGCTCCAGTGAGGGGGGGCTATGGCAGTGTGGTGTCTCCAACACTCCGGGGGCCTGGCTGCAAAGCCCAGCTTCCATCTGAGGGAGGGCAGTGTGTGAAGACACCTCTCCCACGCTGTGCAGGGACTGACCCCCTAAAGCAAGGCTGCTCATGACGCCTGGGGTGTGGCTTGCTTCGCTCTTTGGTTAGCTCTTGCTTAGCTTTTTGAAGCCAGGGATTGTACCCGTGGCTTCATATATCCTAGGCACACATTCTCCAGGAAGCCTCACCCTTAGTGCCTGGTTGCTTTATCCCAAATGGATGTGCGCAGCAGTGCATTGTGGGTAGTAAAACTTATGAACACACAAAGGAGCCTTCTTTTATTCATATTACCTGTCGTCTGTGGAGGGAGGTTACTTTTTTTGAAGTTCTAAAATTAAGCTGGACGTGGTGGCTTCTGTCTGTAATCCTCCCACTTGGGAGGTAGAGGCAGGAAGATCAGGAGTTCAAGGACAGCCTGGGCTGTCTCAGAAAAAAAAAAAAAGTTCTAAAATTAATAAAAGAAATCCTGCCTGAGGATGGACTTGGTGTCACAACCCTCTGTCTTTACCAGATCTTGAAGAAAAAGACAAAAAAGGAATACGCAACAATATGACAGCTTTTTAAAAATAATAGAAAGAGAAATCTTTCTGAATATAAGAGTAGAGCACTCTCTATAAAAGGGAATTTGGGCCAAAAAAAAAAAAAATAGAAATCATGGGTCAAAGGTCACCTGTTACCTCCTGAAGGCAGTGATGTCATTTGAAACTATTTCCTACCCATACAGAGAAATGGATTTACATGGGATGGAGTTGTTAGAATGAGGGGCTGGAGGCAGCCCAGGAGAGCAGTTCTTATCATGTCTGTCTTCCTGCTGCTCCTCCTGAAGGTAACCCCCAACTTGCCCGAGGCCCGCAAGTGTGAGGAATTCTCTTGATTAGGTTCATTGTCGTGGGAAGCTCTGAACTGATTGTAGGTGGGTCCCGGGCTGTATAACTAGAGAAAGTGAGCTGAGCGCTAGTGTGCACCTCTGCACACCTCTCCTGATCGTGGACGCGGTGCGACCAGCTCCCTCAGGTCCCACCACTGACTTCCCTGCTATGATAGAGTCTCACCTGGAACGGGAGCCAAACTGGATCTTTTCTGCCTTAAAACAGTAGACGAGAAGGATGAATGCCCCCTGATCAACTAGCTTTCTCCTTTTTGTGCAGTCCAGAACCCAAGTCCAGGGAAAGACACTGTTCACTTTTAGGGTGGGCTCTCTCTCAGGAGGGCAGGGCACCTCCTTCAAATGTCGACTCTATCTTGGCTTTAGATACAGTGCCCCTACTCAGGGAAAATAATCACTGGCCTGGGCATGTAGCTCAGTGGTCAAGTGCTTAAGTACACATGAGACCCTAGGTTTGGTTCCCCAGCATTGTAAATATGGGGGAGGGGAGAAGGAGGGAGGGAGGGTGGGAGGGAGGAGGGGGGGAAGAGCACAGAAGAGCAGGGAAGGGGAGGGAAGGGAAGGGAAGGGAAGGGAAGGGAAGGGAAGGGAAGGGAAGGGAAGGGAATTGTTGGGCATCTGATCCCGTCTCTTTATTCCCAGAATCCACCACTCTGTATTCCTGGTGCTGTCAGTCCATTTTAGGGATCGAGGCAGGATGGTAGCCGTCCTGTTTGCTCTAACTCCAATTGAAAACGGTGGAGATTCTCCTGGAGTTAGAGTTCTGTCCCCACTGTGGAATGCTCTGGGCCTGAGACTGGTTCTATTCCATTCCTCGATCTGGAGTGCCTTTACGTGGGTTCCTCTCAATCCCCACTAAGCTGCTTGCTTCTTGGGTTCGAGTCCACTCCCCCACCCTCCCGTGTGCTTGTCTGTCTCCTCTGCCGCCCTTGCCCTGCACCTGGGCCAGAGTTATACTCATTTAATTAAAATCTTAAAACCCATTTTACACTAAGTAATTAAAGTAATACTTTAGGAACTCGGCTTCATCCTACCAGCCAGCCCCACCTGCCAGCCATATGAATGTGGCATCTTGGAGGTGAATCCTCAGCCTCAGGTCAAACTCTCAGAAAGCTCCTGAGAGACTCTGAACCAGAGCTGCCCAACTGAGTCACTGGGTGGGCTACGCACAGAAACTGGGATGCCACTCAGTCTACTCCTACCAGGCAGAGTGGTGTACAACCCAGCTACTTAGGAATCTGAGGCAGGAGGATTGCTGAAGTCCGGGAGTTTGAAGCCAGCCAGAACAACAGAACAGCACCCCAACTTTTTGAGTTTAGGGGGTCATTAATTACAGAACTGAGATGAGTAATAATACATGCTTGTTATCACTTCTTGGGTTAGTACCCCTGGAGAAACGATCCAGAAAAGGAGATGCCCACGAGCTCTGTGGGGATCTGTGCTGATAAAATGGCTCCTTTGCCCCACGGTGGACCTACAACCATGTGACAAGTCACAGTGCTTCCTTCATGGGTTTTATGTCCGTGCAGTATGCTTCAGAAAGCAAGGGGAACCTGGACTGACAGATCTTACCTACAGATGACCGCAAGTACTCAGGTGATCAAACACCAACGGGAATTGTGTGGCTGACGATCCAGTGCGGTCCCCGTGGCTGGGAATCCACCGAGTTCTGTGTCTGTTGCTTGTCTCGTGGCTCTGGTAAAATGGCCGACAAAGGTGGCCGAAGGGTGGAGGGGTTTGTTTGCTTGCAGTTCCTGGGGATACCGTCTGTCTAGCAGGGATGGTCGGGCAGTAGGAAAGTTATCAGCTACATTCTGTCCGCAGTCAGGAAGCAGAACGCAATGGATGCTCATGCCTAGCTTGCCTTTTTATGCAGTCCAGGACCCAAGCCAACATTTAGGGCAAGTCTTCCCACCTAAATTTACCTAGTCTGGAAAATCCCTCACAGACACGTTCAGATCTTTGTCCCAAGATATTCTCTGTCTTGTCGAGTGGACAAACAATATGAACCATCCCAAGCACTTTCACTACAAAACTAAGTCCCAGGGCTGGGAAGCAGCTCGGTGGCAGAGTCCTTGCCTTGCAGGTCCTGCATTGGATCAGACGATTCCTTTGGTCAGGCCGTGGAAGCTCTGCCCTTCCACGAGGGCAAGCAGAGGTGCTGTGTGGCCTATCCTGAGAGCTGACCATGAGAGCAAGGCACATGACAGCACATTTTTTTTCAGCTAACGGAGAGCTGGTGTCCAAGAAGTTCTCACCCCACCGCCCTGTCCCTGAGGTTCTGGGAAATGGGTTATTCTCGGTCTCTGGGTTTTCCTGGTTGTTACTGGGGCAGAGCTCCCCAGGAACAGGTGGCCGCAGGGTGGCTGAGAAAGAGGAAGCAACAAGTCCTGTAGAAGCTACTCAGCCAGAAGACTGGCGACCCTGTCAGAGCTGCAGCACCCGGGAGAGACGACGGCGACAACTGGGCTCTTCTTTCTGTGGCGGGCAGCCAGTGTGGTCCATCCCCCCCCGTAGGAAGTTTGATATAAAACAGATTGTTTGCACACTTCTGACCACTTTGTTTCATTTTGCTGTCTTTCTCTCTTTCTATTTTTGTTCATTTCTTTCTCTTCTGGCTCTGTCGCTTTAGCCAACATCTGCCTCCCCACACCCGCTGAGCGGCCACCTTTCCCTTCTCCACCAGAAGCCGTGCTGCTGGATGTTTTAAGGCCTCTGCAAAGGCACACAGGTTGTGAAGGAAACACACCCAGCCTGTTTGCAGCTCACAACTGTCTGTAACTCCAGTTCCAGGGGATCTGACACCCATGGCAAAACACCAATACACATAAAATAAAGTTTAAAAAAACAAAAAAAACCCTTCTAAGTCCCAAAGAAAATCGAACAGTTCTTTACACTACCCAGAGGGTGAATGAAGAAACCCATGATGAACAGGTTAATTCTGAACTTCTTGGAGATAACCATGCACACGCCTTTGATCTAAGAACTGAGAGGCAGAGACAGGGAGATCTCTGTGAGTTCGAGGCCAGTCTACATAGTGAGTTCCAGGCTACTCAGTAAGCCCCTGGAGAGAGAGAGAGAGAGAGAGAGAGAGAGAGAAGAGAGAGAGAGAGAGAGAGAGAGAGAGAGAGACAGAGAGAGACAGACAGAGAGAGAGAGAGAGAGAGAGAGAACAGAGGAGGAGATCTCAGTCCCGGTTTCTCTGCCCCATGCTCGTCCTCCCTGGGTAAACAGCGTCAGAGCCGTTACTGTGGGGTGTGTCCTGTGTGAACAGGGTGCACTGGACAGCAGCAGCAAAGGATGCTGGGAAAGGAAGAAAACCTGCAGTAAAGAGGAGCGTCAGACCCCACAGCTGATCCTGGCATAGCATTACCAACGATGATGATCTGTAACTTACACAGACGCTATTATCCTCTGAGACACCTTGGCTTTCCGTAAGGCTCTGTTGCCTCCTGAATGGTGGCCAGCCAACGTGTGGGCATGCACATCAAGGCACATGGCATCCAGCCTGAGGCTGTGCCTTCCTGCTTGGCATGAGGTATCTATCATGGTCACTGCTTTGGTGGCTGCCATCCTGCCAATGGCCTTCAGATACCACCTTCCACCTACCCTTGCCTCTTTCTTCCAAGAAAGACGCTAGAGTCCCATGCTAGCTCCCTCGGTGGAAAGATTGAGTAGCCTCAAAGGACCCTTCCTCAGTCCCTGACACCCAGGAACCTACTCAGCTTAAAAAGAGCAAGAAGCCTTCCCCGGAGTGCTGCCTCCACACTGAGAACTGGGTGGCTTCCAACCAGAGTGCCTCCCCCTTTACCCCATATCCTTACGTGCCTAGAGACTGAGGAAAAGTAAATGTTCTTGCTAGCATGTTTGGCAGGGGCTAAAAGCTTACTGAAGTCACCGACTCTCCAGAAATTCCATCAGAGTGGAAGGCAGGAAGAATTAATTTCAGGGTGACCTGGGAGTGCACTCTGCACTCTGGGAGGTGTGAATGTAGTTAAAAGGTGGAGGCTGAGGCAAGGCGACTGGTCTAAAATTAAATCAGGAAAGTGCCAGTTGTGGTGGTGGCGGCACACACTTGTAATTCCAGCACTTGGGAGGTAGAGGCAAGAGGGTTAGGAGTTCAAGGCCAGTCTTGTCCACAGAGGTGGTTTGAAAGAGAATGGCTCCCATAGGCTCATATATTTGCGCGTTTAGTCTTCCGCTGAACTATTTGAGAAGAGTTAGAGAGGTTAGCAGATGTGGCATTGTTAGGGGAGATGTGTCACTGAGGGTGGGCTTTGAGGTTTCAAAAGCCCATGCCAGACCCAGTGGCTCTCAGCCACTGCTCCAGCACCACGTCTGTCTGAATGCTGTCTGTCTGAATGCTTCCAGCCCACCCCCACCATGATGATGATGGACTAACACTGTAAGCAAGGCCCCAATTAAATACTTTCTTTTGTAAGAGTTGCATTGGTCATGGTGTCTCTTCACAGCCATAGAAACCCTAAGACATCTACATAATGAGTTCAAGTCCAGCCTGGGCTACAAAAGACCCTGTGTGGTGGTTTGAATGTAACTGGCCCCCATAATCTCGAAGGCAGTGGCACTATTAGGAGGTGTGGCTTTGTTGGAGTGGGTGTGGCCTTGTTGGAGGAAGTGAGTCACTGTGGGGGCCAGCTTTGAAGTTTTCTATGCTCAGGATACCACCCAGTATCTCAAACGACTTCCTGTTGCCCAAAAGATGTAGGACTCTCAGCTACTACTCCAGCACCGTGTCTGCCTGCATGCTGCCATGCTCCCCGCCATGAAGATAGTGGGCGGAGCCTCTGAAACTGTAAGCGAGCCACCCCAATTAAATGTTTTATTTTATAAGAGTTGCTGTGATCAGGGTGTCTCTTCACAGCAATAGAAACCCTGACTAAGACACCCTGTCTCAAAGTTAAATCAAGCAATTACTCACACACATAAAGCACATAGCTGGTGTCTAGAGTCCAGCCCACAGTAATTGACCAGCCAGCTCTTTCTGTTTAATAAGCTGTGGTCTTTCAGATGAGAGATGTCCCCAAAGGCTTAAGTATTTGAACACTTGGTCCCCAGCTGTTTGGGGGAAGTGTAAGCTGGGCAGCCTTGTTGAAGGACGTATGTCACTGGGAGTGGACTTTGATATTATACAGCCTCACCCTACTTGCTCAGCTTACTGCACTCTCTCTGCTTCACGCCTGTGGAGATGTGAGTTCTCAGCTTCCTGCTCCAGCCATTGTGCCTGCTGCTACGCCTCCCCACCATGATTGATGGACCCTTACCCTCTTCCTTCTATAAATTGCTTTGGTCATGGTCTTTCATCATAGCAACAGAAAAGTAACTAATACACAAGCCATCCCTATCCTTGGGTCTGAGGCAGGCGTTGTGTTCAGTCCAAGGTTCTGTAGACCCTGGTGTAATAGTCAGGGTCAGCTGCTGAGTCAGATGGGCTGGCTGGACGGGATGGTTCTTTGGTCTGTTTCTAAGACAGAATGCCCTAAACTGAGGGATTTATAAAGAACAGAGATTTTTTCCATTCACGGTTCTGGAGGCTGGCCAGTCTAAGAGCATGATGCTCCATCTGGTGTGGGAAAGCGAAGGTGAGAACGGAGAGCAAGGAAGGCCCAACTCGAGTTTATAACTCCCTCTGTGGTGGACGTGATCGCATCATCTCTCACGAGACCCAGCTCCTGATGCTGTAGTGAGTCTGGGGGATTCACTCTGCAGGCCATGGTCACACTGCACAAGGGGGTCTCAGCTAGATGGCTGCTGTGCGCTCATCTGAGTGGCCCAGGCTGCTCTTAGGCCTCCCTGGACAGAGACCAGGCAAAAGGCTGAGGGCTGTGTGAGGGCTAAAGTCACGTTTTAAGTTGAAATGACTGTGCCTCTAACCTGCAAGCCTGGTTTGACCAAGGACAGACGTCGCCCTGGAATGCTGCAGGCTGTCATTCGTATAAGATCACAAGCCGTGTGTTCTCGCTTTTATAACCAAGCATGGTCGCCCCAACTGCTCAGGATGTGCTTGGTCACATGTAGGCGGGCGATACATAGCAGGAAATACATCAGGATGTATGTTTACCCCCACTGGACAAAGGCAGGAAGAACAAGGCCTTTTGGGTTTTGCCTTTATAAGCCTCTGACTAATGTGATTTGGTTCCATACTGTGGGAATCCCCGGGTATGGAACTGGCTGTTGTCCATCGTCCTGGCCGGTAGTTAATAAAGCTTGCTTCAACTTTGGCTCAAAAGTTGTGGCAGTGGTCTTATCTCGCCCGGTGGGATTAACGGCTAGAGCAAAGCCTTCCCTGATTTCTGCTGGCCTGAGCAAGTCAGTTCACAGTGGAGAGGTGACTGCTGCCCAGTGGAACACAGGGTAAAGCGACAAGGAGACACTGTGACCTTGCTTGTAACCTACACTATAGACACAGCACGCACTGGTCTCTGTAGTTTTCACTATTCTCACAAAGGAAATAGTCATTGACCTGCCGAGGATAGAAACATGAGGCAAAATATGGCCACAGATCCAGAAAAGACTCCGTCAAAGGGGAACCCCTCAACAGCTGTGCCTGCTCCCCAAAGCCATCTTGTGTCAGCCTGACTCCTTCCCCTGCATCTGAGAACCCGGCTGGGCTTTTGGCTAGGATGGAGGATCTGCTCTCGGGACACACTCGGGCTTTGGCAGAGGCATCTTTCAGCCCCACCATGCGTTCTGGTTCTCCGTGAGCTGCCATGCCTTCCCAGTGAAGTCAGCCCAGCTTCTCCGGGAAGCGTGGTGGTCACTTCGGAGCAGCCATTTTCCTCCTACCGGGACATTAGCAAGTAGTTAATGGCATGGCTATCGTCCACAGGTTTACCCTGAGTGATCACGCAGGGTGGGTGGAAGTTTGGACACAAGTGTGGAACTGCCAGACTGAGTCTCGGTTTGAGCTGGACACACAAGTCTTCTTGCGGCACAGGGAGGGAGCACGGTCCTCCCCGCTGGATTCCCATGCCACAGCCTTTGCATGTGCAGTAAGTGCTCACCTCGTCCACCACCATCTCTGTAGCAGACATGGCAGGCTGTCTCCTTCCCGCTCAGTCACCTTCAGACGAGGGCCGAGTGTGTGACACCTGGCTGTGCAAAGGAATGTAGGCAAGCTCAGCCAACCGAGGCTTCGGGGAACGTCTTTTCTGTCTTTAGAAAAGGGAAGTAGCGTGCCCCCGGCCCTTCCTCTTTCTTCTGTCTAGGGGGCTGGACCAAAGCAGGAAGTACAGCAGCTTTTCTGTAATCTCGGGGCTAAAGGGAGCTGACCGTGAAGATGATGGAGGCAGTCTGGGGACCTGATAACTCACTGAAGAAGCCGCACTGGACCCGGGGCGCTGTGAATTTCTAAAGAATTCCCAGGAAAGAACCAGTCACTGAAGCACTGTCCATTTCTAGCTGGGCTGTTCATTTGTTTGTTTTGTTTTTGTTTACAGTACTGGGGACTGAATTTTATTTATTTTTTTAACTTGAGAAAAGGTTTTTTTTTTTTTTATGTAATTTAAAGTGGCCTCAAACTCATTATGTAGCTAAGGATGCTCCTGAACTGATCCTCCTGCCTCCACCCCTCTGCAGTGCTGGGGACAGACGTGAACCACAACGCCTGATTTCATTTGGTTCAGGAGATCAGACACGGCCCTCTGCGTGCCAGGCAAATGCTCTAGCAACTGAACTACATCTCCAGCACGTGAATCCCGCCCTCCTCTGGCGCGATGAGGTGCTGAACATAGGCGATCATGTTTGCTGGACAAGCACCCTACCACTCAGCTATGTCCCCAGCCCCTCCTAAATGATTTTTTAAAAACTGTTGTTTTTTTGTTTTTCGTTTTTAAATTATATTCACACTAAATACAGCATTGAGCTGAGTCTCTACTTTCTTTAAACAAGAGTCCCAGGTCAGCCAGGGGTCAAAGGGAAGGATTCACAGAAGTTAGTTATTCACAGTGGGTCAGACACATGTGAGCCCTTCCCGTCCTGGGCTGGTCCTGCTTGTAAATTGTCCCATAAAGAGATGACTATTTACTCTAAGCAGAGGCCGGGACCTGTGGGTCAAGTTCCAGGAGGCAGTGAGCTGGCCATTGGAATGTGAGTGTGGGTGGGTCAAGTAAGGAGGCGGCCACCAGCTTCCACTGAGTCACAGAGGGCTGAGTGGGGGAGGGCTGGGGAGATCCACCTAGGTGTCACAGGAAGAGCAGGGCAGGAAGGAGGCTGCCTCATGCCCAGCAGATCAGAGCCTGGAGGCCAAGAGGCTGTAGATACAAACATTGCTCTGTGAAAACCCACAGGGCTGCTGCGGGCCATGCAGGAGGCCCTCTGGGGGTGGGGGGTGCGGGGCGAGGGCTGGGGAAGGGGCTCAGACGCATCCAGAGCCCTTACCGGACGGACGTTCATCTAGTTTGAACTTCTGAAGCTACTGGGTGTCAAATACAGATCTTGAAAAGATGAGGTTCAGGGTCTGTCCCAGTTAGCTTTACCTGTCCATCTGACACAGCCTAGTCACCTGGGAAGGGAGTCTCAATGTGGAGTTGCTCCAGTTGGATTAGCCTGTGGATGTGGATGTGGGGGACTGTCCTGGTTGCTCACTGATGTAGGAGAGGCCAGGCTGTGGTGGATGATACCGTTCTCTGGGCAGGCAGTCCTTGGGCTATATAAGAAAGGCTAGCTAGGCATGGACCAGGCCGGTGAGTCAGCCAGCAAGCATGGGTCCTGCTCTGCCTTCCCGAAAGTGATGGACCACTATCTGAAAGTGAAAGCAAAATAAACCATCTCTCCCCGCCCCCCCCCAAGTCACTTTTAGTTGTGTTTGTCACAGCAACAGAAAGGAAACCGGAACCGGTCCCTTCTGGTCTCCTTTCCAGAGCAAGGATGTGACACTGAGCAAGTTTTCAGATAGAAGACAGAAAATGAGAGACACTGGGGGTGCGATGGAGGTTGGAGGGAATGTGGACAAAGACAGACATCACAGGAAGCCAGCTCAGGACCACATCCCCAGGCAGCGGCATGTCATCTGAGTGTGGAGTGCACAAACCTGTCCAGGAAGGAGCAAAGCACGGCGGCGAGGATGATGGCCTGCCGCAGTGGCTCGGCCAGAAGGCAGGCCCATCCAGCACCCAAGAACTCTTTCCTGCTTCTCACTACTGAAGTGGCTGATGGGTAGCCAAATCCGGATAGTCATAGCACAGGCTATGCCCCTAAATCTGGTAACAGCTATACAGGGTACAAAGCAACCAGCTACAGGAAAACAGGGGCTGTGTGTTGTCTCATCTACCATCTGTGGAAAGTCCTGGGCTACAAGTGGCCTGGGGGAGCCCTAGCAGATCAGGACTTAAAGCCCGTCTGTCTCTGCCTGCCTCTTTCCAGGGCAGTCACTCTTTCTGTTGTCAATCGCTTGTCTCGTCACCGCTGCTCTGCCCGGGGTGGCTGTGGCTCACTCCTAGATCCCCCCTCACAACCGGATAACCAGAGGCACCTATGTGTCTCCAGGCTAGTGTTTGCAGCTGGGTGGTCCAGGGGGTGGTGGAATCTCAGAGTGGAATCTGAGGGGAGGGGGCAAGGCAGGCTAAGCCACACAAATAATTACCATCAATTCCTTTGCGGATGGTGGCAGGTGCTAGTTCATTCACCTGAGGCATTGGTGTGCCAGGAAAGCGCGAAGCGAAGTCTGCTGCTGCTGCTGCTGTTTCTAGTGTCTCCCAAAAGGCAGAGCTTAACGAATGTTTACCGACTGGGTGTAAAACAAACAAGCGGAGCTGGTGCTGTAACAGCTGCAAAGAAATCCACGGATCTAAGAATGGATACAGAAGCCACTGGGTCTCCAAGGCTCTTTGCAAATCAGAAACCACAGGAGAGAGAAATCCAGACCTCTTTGTCCTGAGCTTCCATTAAGAGTAAAAGCGGTACATACAGTTGGGGACAGGGCTCAGCAGTGCAGCGCTAGCTACCACGTGCGGCCCTGGGTTCCATTCCCAGCAGCCCAGCTGCTCCA
This sequence comes from Peromyscus leucopus, assembly GCF_004664715.2. Taxonomy (NCBI): domain Eukaryota; kingdom Metazoa; phylum Chordata; class Mammalia; order Rodentia; family Cricetidae; genus Peromyscus; species Peromyscus leucopus. Next base: position 14,634,309 of record NC_051071.1, on the reverse strand, counting down.
GCAGCAGCAGGAGAGAGGAAACTGTAGTCCTAGCACTCAGAGGGCTGAGGCAAGAGGATCATAAGTTCAAGGCCAACCTGGGCTACAGAGTGAGACTGCCTGGTGCCACATATGTGCCCCACAGCCGTATGATAGGGATGACGAAAGCACAGAGTGATGCTGGACATTGAGGGGCGACAGTTTCTGTGCTCGTGGGTTCTGTAATCAAGTCTCCCAGACTGCCCAGCAGAGTCCCCTGGGCTCACAGCCAGCATCTCTCCGCTCGCAGCATCTCTCCGCTCGACCTCCCCTGGCTCCTCTCCAGAGAGCCTATGTAGATTTAAAAGCCTGCGGGTTACATTCCCTGCTCAGCCTGTGAACACCTATTAATCAATCTGGCAGCTGATAAGTCGATGGGGAGCATCCTCTGTGTGTGTCCGCCACTGTGAGAGACCCTCAGAATGTAAAGATGGACCCTTTCTCAGGGAGATACCTGTAGGCTGGAGCTCAGCAAAGAGAGGTGACGCTGGATGAGGGGCTCTTTGCATACTGATGCTCAATGTAACTCCGGGAGACTAAGCAGCTGGGCTGGTGCCTGGCCTGGATGGTTGGGTAGGGTGTGGCTACCCCTAGATTGTATGGGCAGGCCAGGGGATGGGGAAAACATTCTAAGAACAAAGAAAGCCGAGGAAGCAGGCTTGAACGGACATCTTTGGTCAGAGTAGAGTTGTGGGGTTTTGTTTTTTCAGTTCAAACTCATTTGCCCTTTATTAAGGTCCATGTTCCTATGACATGGTTTGATACCCAGAGGAAAATTTGTTCAAGTAAAATATTTCCAGGTGACTGTTTCCATCAGGGATCAATAGCAGTGAGTCCTTGGGAAGTGCTTCGAAGGGAATTTACACTTGGTAGAGCCCAGTGCCTCCAGAGCGGAGATTTCCAGTTCATTTAAGGTTGGTCCAAGTTCCTGGATGACGTGGGGTGGGTTTCCTTAAGAGATCCTGCTTTGTTCTTAAGAACCTCTAAGAAGTGAAGAGCACTAGCAAAATCCATCAGCCGGCCACACGCCCAAAAAGCAGCATCAGTGGTTTGGGCTCAGGAACCAGCTCACAGCCGACAAGTGAGTTCACCCCTTTATGCTATCCCCAGGCATCGACGTCTGCCTGGCTTGTTGAAGTATGTCACCCAGTGCGCATTAAAGTCCTCATCTGTCTTACGTGATCCGTGAGAACAGCAGTGCATGAACTGCCCAGCAGCGGCGCACGGGCTGGGGCGGGAGAGAAGCTGGGGCGAGCAGGCGGGCAGGCGGGCGGGAGGCTCAGCGGTGTGGGGGGCCCAGAGCAGAGCTTTGAATGAAGAAAAATAGGAAGCTTAAGAAGAATTGACAAATAATTTTTTTTTTTTAAGATTTACCTTTTTTTTTTCCTTTTGGTTTTTCAAGACAGGGTTTCTCTGTACACAGTGTCCTTGGGTGTCCTGGAACTGTAGACCAGGCTGGCCTCGAACTCACAGAGATCCGCCTGCCTCTGCCTCCCAAGCGCTGGGATTAAAGGTGTGCGCCACCACCGCCCTGCTTAGATGTACTTATTTAATTATTTTATGTGTATGAATGTTCTGCCTGCTTCTATGTCTGTGCACCACATGCATGCCTGGCGCCCACAGAGGTCAGGAGAGGGCATCAGATCCCTTGATGCTATAGATAGTTATAGATAGTTTTGAGCCACCATCGGGGTGCTGGGAATCAAACCTCAGTTCTCTGCAGAAGCAGCAAGCGCTCTTCACCACTGAGTCAACTGTCCCCGCCGCTGCAGACCAGTCAAAGCTCCCGAGACTATAACGTTCCCACAGGCACAAGAGGGCGCAGCGAACATGCAGCAGATGAAGAATAAAGATTGGATCGTTTTCATAATTGTGTTCGCATCCATCGTGTTCTCTGCTGTGAACCACACTGTTGGTTTTATGGTCTGCATCCCTCACCGACTCCATTTTCTCTAACTGAAACCTACTTCTTGATTTTTTTGAGACAGGTTTCTCTGTGTAGCCCTGGCTGTCCTAGAACTTGCTCTGTTGACCAGGCTGGCCTTGAAATCTACTTTTGTTCAGGACCTACACCTCCCTGCACAGTCACATGCCTCAGAGAAAACACCAGGGTGAGTCTGGTCCGCCTCACAGGGACTGGGTCCAGGTTGAGCATGTGACCCAGGCCTGGTCTACTTCTGAGAAAAATGACCTCGTCTCTAAAAGAAGCCCCTAAGAAGAGACCACCTTTCTTCTTGCCCAGGACGCTGTCATGTCTAGAGGTGTCCATTTCACCACCAGTTGAGGATTCAGTCGATAATGAAGGCAGCAGCAGTAGAGCAGAGTGGGCAAGAGCGGATTCCCGAGTGACTGCTGAGCCACGGTGCAGACCTACCCTTTTCACTGGGGGCAGAACCCACTGTTGTGTTATTTAAACCAGGGTGAGTCAGGGGTTCCTTACTTTCGACCCAAAATAGCTCTTGCTTTCCTACCAGCTCTTGAAACTTCCTTTCCTCAAGCGTGCTCTTTAGAGAGCTCACTGGAAACCAGTTCCATAACCTGATGATACAGGCGAAATTGGGGTCCCCTCTTTGGGTTCTTGGTCTCGTTGATAGAAGAGTTTGAGGGGCTGGAGAGACGGCTCAGCAGTCAAGAGCACTTGCTGCGGGTTTTTTTTTTTCTTTTTTAAAGATTTATTTGTTTTATGTGTGCAAGTGTTTTACCTGAACATTATGTGTGTATATATGTGCATGCTGGTGCCTCTGGAGGTCAGGAGAAGGCACCAGATTCTCTGGAACTGGAGTTACAGATGTTTGTAATCTGCCACTGTGGATGCTGGGAATCCAACCTGGGTCCTCTACAAAAGTAACAGGTGCTCTTAACCCACGAGGCATCTCTCCAGCCCCCACATCTGCTGCTCTTGCAGAGGACTTAGGTTCTGTTCCCAGCATCTACATGGTAGCTCGCACGCTCCATACCTCCAGGTCGGGAAATCTTACATCTTCTTCTGTCCTCCGACGGCACCAGGCACACAGGCAGACCACATACATACATGCAGGCACTTAAATACAGGTGTAAAAGAAAATTGCTGTTTTGAGATTTAACTTATTTTTATTTTGTGTGCTAGGATTATTTGTCTGGTGTATGGTTGTGCATCACGTGCATATAGTATCAGCAGAGGCGTGCATCACGTGCATGTAGTACCAGCAGAGGCCAGAAGAGGGTGCTGGACTCACTGAGACAGGAGTTACAGGCAGTTAATGCGTTGCCATGGAGGTGCCGGGAATTGAACTGGGTTCTACGGCAGCACAACCAGTGCTCTTAACTGCTGAGCCATCTCTCTAGTCCCAAAATAAATCTTAATTTAAAAAAAGAATGGACTCAAATGGCAGCTCAAGGACAATTTTATTAGAGTTTAACAGAAAAACTTCCAGGCAGGCTAGCTGTAAACTTCAGTGGCTGCTGGGGCAGGAACAGAGGAGAGCAGGAAAGAGGCTTCGAGCCTGGCATGGAGGTCAGACACAAGGCAGACCGCACGGTGGAAGAGATGTGTTAGGGAAGGAGCATGGAGCTAAAAGCTGTTAGGGAAAGCGTGCCTAGAGAAGAGAAAAAATAACTCAGAGAAGGGGGCAGACTTCCAAAGCTGCACGACCGTGAGCTGTTCCGGTAGACATGGACATTCTGGGAAGGAACGGCTCAGGATCTCGTTAAAGGACTGATTATTCTGCCTGTCTCTTTAGATGGGTTAGAGGTGCTCCCGTCTTCCTAGAGGTGGTCCCTTGTCGAATGACCAACCCAGCACAACTGGGGTGTCAGGCTCCACCCCGCATCTCGGCCAGAGGAGGTGTTCCTAATGGGCCTTGATGATACTCCTTCCAGCTCGTGCGGACTTCTCGTTCTTCATCCCCAGGTCCTGGCACAACTGTTGTCCCAACTCCTTCCTGTCCCTTCCCCGTGTCCTTGCTCCCCAGCATGCTCGCCCAGGAAACAGCAGCCACAGGTCAGCACACTGACATTCCGGCTGCTCTGACCCTTGAGTTAGATAGCTGCAGGCCGAGTTGATCTCAGACCCAGAAACTTCAGAGTCACAGGCTTTCCCCAGGAAAACTGGAGTAGCGGCTGGCCCCACCGAGAGACGATGAGGCCATGATGGGATCCAGTATCCACCAGTCTTGACTGGCGTTTATGAAATACTGTGTAATTCTCACTGGCACCCCCATTTTTGGCAAGATAAAACACAAGGAAGGTTTGGGTGAGGAACAGCAAAGCCCTTAGAGGAAAGGGAATGCCCAGCATGAGTCTCTTAATCTGGGACCTCAGGTTTAAACAGATTCCATCCTCCCCAAACAGGAGCTGGGCTTAAGAAATCAGGACAGGAGCTGGAGAGATGGCTCAGCTGTTAGGAGCAGTGGCTGCTCTTCCGGAGGACCCAGGCTCAGTTCCCAGCATCCACACGGTGGCTCACAACTGTCTGTAACTCTAATTCCAGGGAATCCAACGTCCTCTTCTGGCCTCAAGGCACCAGGCACACAAGCAGTGCACAGACGTGCCTGCAGGCAAAACACTTATGTACATAAAATGAAATTAAAATTAAAATAAAAAGAATCTAGGGCCAGACCCAGGTGTGTTAGCAATACCAGCACTCAGGAGGCTGAGGCAGGAAGATTGCTGAGTTTCAAGACATCCTGGATCAGGTTGAGACTGTCTAAAACACAGAACTCCCAGGTCCAAAGCCAGGCTTGGTGGGGCACGTCTGTAATGCTAGCACTTGGGGGCCTGGACATAATGAGTTCCCGTCTCAACAAAACAACTCTTTGAACAGCTAACCCAGAACCAGTTTTGTTTTGTTCTGTTTTCTTTCTGTGAGCCTCTTCAGCGTGCAGTCCCCATCAACCCAGGAGGGGTCAGTAGCAAGCAAAAGGTGTCGCTGTAGGCTGCGGCTGGTGACCTGGCTTCTGGGTTTACTCTCCAGTCCTCGGTGTTGGAAGGAAACGCTGGGCCGCACAATTGCTCTTTCATGAACATCCTTTCTGGCTCCCTCCGCTGAATTTGGGACTGGAAACTGACTTCTCCTTAACTCTCTCTTTCTGGCTCCTCCTGCTTCTGGCGCCAGGAGACTGGAGGTGGGGGGTCTAGGGAAAGCCTGGGGGAGAGAGGGGAGCCGGGGAAGGGCATCAGGCCCCGCGTGCCCCTCCAGTCGCCCCAGCTGCTAGCTGCCGCCTGCAGGGCAATTGTCATGGTAATGACTGGCCAGCGTCCGGCCAGGCGAGGCTGCTCTGCAGTCGTAACTCACTCTTTTCCTGCTGAGGGCTTGGGGGAGCCCTGTAAGCCCCGTGGGCACGCCCCTTAGATGACACGTGCCCTCCTAATTTCTGGGGTTGTTGCAGCCTGTGCGGATGTGTACCCTGAAGTGGACTCACAATCAGCTGAGCCGTGTGTGGGTGTTTCCTAGCCCACATCCTGCACAATACTCTCTACCCACTAGCTGGAGGGAAACCCGGACCAGAGAAGATGGGTCCAGGGCCCATCTCCAGCCACTCACTGTCTAGAGTGAGGCGGGGGAGAGGAAGGGAGGGGAGCAGGAACCCGGCCTGAGTCAGTGAGCTGGGCAGGGTGTCACCCGGAGTGGGTGGGGAGGGGAGTGGCCGGGAAAATAACCAAACATGGGCAAATCCTGCAGATAGAGAACCGGCTTCTTTATCCCCACCCCCACCCCCACATCCGTGGGCTGCCACCAGTTTGCCGAAAATTTCCAGAGCCATCTTAAGATGAAATAGTACCGGCTTTATTTATTCCTTTTCCTTCTCGCTTTCTTTTCATTCATTCGTTTTGTCTCGTTTTTTAGCTTTAGTGTGTGTGGTGTGTGTGTGTGTGTGTGTGTGTGTGTGTGTGTGTGAAAGGAAATTATTACTTTATTTGTGATTTGTTTTTTTTTAAATTATAGTTACCTGGATTATCTTGGTTTCTGAATAATTCCAGGGGTTTGTTGAGAATTTCTGTCTACAAGACTTTCATTTTTTTCATTTTTAAATGAAAAAAATTTTCCATATTTTAGTCATGTTTTTCTTTGCCATTTCCTCCCAGATCCTCCCTACCCACCCAACTTTGTATTCTTTCTCTCTTTCTCTTTTAAAAAGAGAAGAAACAAATAAATAAACAAAACTCCACAAAAAGCACATAAATCAGAATAAACTAAACAAAGACCAAACACAAACAAACAAACAAAAGCTAAAACAAAGCAAAAAAAATTTTTTTTTCTAAGTCCACAAAAATACCATGAGTTTGTTTTGGGTTGGTCAACTACTCCTGCGCACCGGGCCTGCCCTGAAGTGTGGTTGATGCACCCAGGAGGACTATGTGGGAGAAAACCGATTTTCCTTTTGCCAGCTGGTATCAGTCGTCTGTAGCTTCTTGGCTGAGGGGGGACCCCATGTCCAGCTCCCCCTCTCAGTGCTGGGACCCTGTCTGGCTTGAACCCATGCAGGTCTTGTGCATGCTGCCACACATAGCCTTGTGAGTTCATTCACGCATCGGTCCTGTTGTGTCTGGAAGATGCTGTTCCCTCCTAAGCAGCCCCCACCTCTGCCTCTTACAGTCTGTCTTCTCTTCTGCACAGATCCCTGAGCCCGGAGCGGTCTGGTGAAGACTGCTAATTTAGGACTGAGTGTCGCCGAGTCCTCACTCTCCGCACACCGCACACCGTTCTGGGTGTCTGCGCTATTTCCCATCTACTACAAGAAGCAGCTTCTCTGGTGAAGGTTAAACAAGGCACTGTGATTTAACCATAGGTCATTAGGAGATCTTTTACTTACATGTGTCTTTAGTAGAACAATTATGGTAGTTTCTCCTTGGCTGTGCCTATCTTGACGGTAAGGTGTGTTTCTTGCATGCAGGGGAAAGATAGATGCTGTTTCCCTTTATTTTTTAACTTTTATTCTTCTCTCATACATTACATCCCAATCACAGTTTCCCCTTTCCACTCCACCCAGTCCTTCCTCCCCACCTCCCCTTCTCCCCCAGATCAACTCCCCCTCTGTTTCCCTCCAAAAAGAGAGAGACAGAGAGAGCAGGCCTCCCAGGGATATCCACTAAACATGGCCTAACAAGTACAATAAGACTGGGCACAAGCCCTCATCATATCATGGCTGCATGTGGCAACCCAGTAGGAGGAAAAGGGTCCAAAGTGCAGGCAAAAGAGCCAGAGACACCCCTATCCCACTGTTGGGAGTCCCACAAGAACGCTAAGCTATACAACCATAAAGTACATGACCCAGACAGGGCCCGTGTTTGCTGCTTCAGTTTCTGTGAGGCCCTGTGAGCCCCTGTGAGCCCGGCCTAGTTGATTCTGTGGGCTGTGTTTTGGTGGTGTCTTCCTCACCTCTGGCTCCCACATCAACCCTGTTTTCTGACCGAATCTGTTGGTCTGTGTCTTTTTATCGGGGAACGGAGGCCATTAATATTGAGAATTATCATGAGCAGTGGTTATTGATTCCTGTTTTTGTTGTTGTAATGTGGGTCCCCACCCTGCTTGATTTACTGTTCTGGGATTATTTATTCCTTGTGTCTTCTTGGGTATGGTTTACCTCTTCAGATTGATGGATTCCTTCTAGTGCCTTCTATGGAACTGGTTAGTTAGATAGAAATTGCTTACGTTTGGCCGTATTGTAGAATGTTTTTCTTTCTTCTTTGATTGTAATGGATAGTTCTGATGGGTTGGCTGGCATCTGTGGCCTCTCAGTCTGTAGAACATCTGTCTAGGCCCTTCTGGCTTTTGGTGTCTCAATTGAGAACTCAAGTGTTTTATGTTTATACGTTACTTGGTATTTTCCTTCAGCTTTTAATACTCTTTCTCTGTTCTGTACGTTTAGTGTTTTGATGATGACGTGTCTTTCGGGTCCAGTCTATTGGTGTTCTGTATGCTTCTTGTACTTTAGTAAGTGTCTCCTTCTTTAGGTCAGGGAGTTTTTTTTCCTATAATTTTGTTAGAAATATTTTCTGTGCTTTTGACTTGGGTTTCTTCTTCTTCTCTCCCTATTATTTGTAGGTTTGGTCTTTTCATAGTGTCCTATATTTCCTGAATATTTTATGCCTGGATTTTTTTAGATTTCACATTTTCTTTGTCTTTAAGACCTGAAATTTTCTCTTCCGTGTTGGTGAGGCATACCTCTGAGGTTTTGTTTGGCATCCTAAGTTTTTCATTTCCAGTTTTATTTCAGTTTAGGCTTTCTTTAGTGATTTTATTTCTATTTTCATGTTTTGAACCGTTTTCATTATTTCATTCAACCGTTTGAGTTTTCACAGTCTTCAACTGGCATTTGTTCATATCTTCTTTAAGGTCCTTGAACATATTAATAATTGCTTGAAGTCCTCATTATGTACTTAAGTTAACTGTTTTTCTCAGGGAATATTGCAATAGGGTTACTGTCTTCTGGAGGGGACATAGTGTCTCGGCTGTTCACGTTGCTGTTTTTGCTTTGGGATCTAGGCATCTGGAGTTGGGCTATTTCAGGTGTTTCTTGGTGCAGAGAGATATCTGGCCTTATCTTTCTTGGGTGGATGTTCCCTTCTTTGGTTGCTGTTGGTCACTCTGGGTTCTAGGTGGCTGAAAGGTCTCTGGTAGAGAGTGCTTCTGCTGATCAGCTGCTGACACAAAGGAATGGAGATGTGCTAGAAGGGAAAGAGCTGAGCTGGGTCCACACCAAGAGGAGGAATCCCCAAGGAATGGGGCTGGCGTTTGGTTTTTCATGACTATCCTCATGCCTTAGCCTCCTAAATATTTTAGTGTCAATTGAGACACTAAAAGACATGGGCCACTGTCAAAATTTGGTCACTGTGATAAAACACTGACCAAAGTCAACTTGGAGAGGAACAGGTTTATTTCAGCTTATAATTCCCAGGTCACAGCCCATCACTGGGGAAGCAGGAGCTGATGTCATGGAGGGGTGCTGCTTAGTGGCTTGCTTTCCATAGTTTGCTCAGCCTGCTTTCTTATACAGCCCAGGCTGTATAAGGGGTGGGACCCTGAGAAATGGGGGGCTGGGCCCTCAGACATCAATCAGCGACCAAGAAAATGTCCCATAAGACATGGCTGCAGGCCAGTCTGGTGGAGGCAGTTCTTAATAGAGAGTCCCTCTTCCCAGCTGTTTGTCCAGGTTTGTGACAACCACTATGCCTAAGATTATCAACTTCTTATTTCTCTAAATTTTAGAGCTTTTAAGTTAAAAAAATAAGCTTCCGTGCAAATCCTGTGTTCTGGAGCCGAGTATTAAAGACAATCCTAGAGCAATGGTTTTCAACCTATGGGTCATGACCCCTTTGGGGGTTCAAACAACTTTTTCACAGGGGTTGCCTAAGACCACTGGAAAACACAAATATTTACATTATGATTCATAACAGTAGCAAAATTACAATTAAGGAGTAGTACCAAAAACAATTTTATGGTTGGGGTCCCCACATGAGGAACTGTATTAAAGGGTGGCAGCATTGGGAAGGGTGAGGACGGCTGACTAGAGGCTCTGTTGACAGGAACTGCCTGTTCCCACCTTTCCTCTCCAGGATAGTGATGACTGGCACCTGGAGCCCCAACCCCCAGTCCTCCTGGACCAAAGTCAGGTGATCGTGTCTCCTCTCCTCACACCTGGCTGTGGTTTGATGGCGAGGCAGTGTGATGAAGGGGTAAAACCTCTGTGGTTAGGGAAGCATCCGTCAGACTAACAGGACTAGTTCAAGAACTGGAAGCAGGAAAATGTGTTTCTGAGAGAAACGCATCACCCATAGCATGTTATTCAGAGATAAATGTCCTGTTAAAGTCTGTTTTGTTTTGTGTGTGTGTGTGTGTGTGTGTGTGTGTGTGTGTGTGTGGTGTGATGTAGTGTGTGTGGTATGTATGTGTGGTGTGTATGGTGTGTGTATGTGTGTGGTATGTGTGTGTAATGTGATGTAGATGTGTGTGGTGTGGTGTGTATATATGTGTATGGTGTGGTGTGTATATGTGTGTGTGGTGTGGTGTGATGTGGTGTGTGTATGTATATGTGTGTGGTATGATGTGGTGTGTATGTGTGTATGGTGTGGTGTGATATGGTATGTGTGTGTGTAGTGTGGTGTGGTGTGATGTGGTGTGTATGTTGTGTGGTGTGATGTAGTATGTATGTACGTGTGTGTGTATGTGTGTGTATGTGTGTGTGTATGTGTGTGTGTGTGTGTGTGTGTGCACCAGAGGTAGATGTTGGCTGTCTTCTTTGACTGCTGTCCATCTTATCTTTTGAGGCAGCGTCTCTCCCTAGGTCTGGTCTCTGGCAGTCTAGGGTGACTGGCTAGTCAGTGACAGACAGAAGTTCACGCCTGCAGCATCAGGGTTGCAGACTGTCCCATCATGCCCAGCGTTTTGTGTGGCTGGGGACCTTCACAGCCCTCATGCTTGGGCAGCCGGCTCTGCTTACTGAGTATCTCCCTGGGGTTGCTGAGTTTTGAGGGAGGCCCCCTGTGTAGCCCAGAATGTCCTCTAACTCAGATCTTCCAGCCTCAGCTCCTGAGTGCTGGGACCTCAGGTGTGCACCGCCATGCCTGGCCTCTCAGCTCCCTGTGCTGGGACCTCAGGTGTGCGCTGCCACCCCTGGCTCTGGCAAGATCTTGATGTGCTGTTCAGGTTGGTCTTCAGCTTTTGGGCTCAAATGATCCCCTGCCTCCTGAGCAGGTGGGTCCACAGACATAGGTGCCACATGGGCAGATGTTTCAAACACCATTTTCAGCTCTAGTAAACTGTAGATAATTGATATAAACTTTGAACCAAGTATGATGCCGCATGCCTGTAATTGCAACACTTTCAAGATAGAGGCAGGAGGATCAGAAGTTCAAGACCACCCTGGGCTGCATGAGATCCTGTCACAAACAAACAAACAAACAAACAAACAAATAAATGAAATAATATAAAACACACACACACACACACACACACACACACACACACACATACACACACAATCTGTCCCGTAGAGATCTGACCCCTACTCATTTTGCAGGGACAGAGGTCTTCATTTGCGCCACGTGTATTGAGGCTGCGCTTTCCTTGGAGGTGATAAGACCCCTCTTCCTGGTTCCATCAAATCCTTTGAGAAACAAGTGCTTTGGCACAGGCTCGTTTTATTTGTTTGTTTGTTTATTGCCAGCTGCAGTGGCGTACACCTTTAATCCCAGCACTTGGGAGGCAGAGGCAGGTAGAGCTTTGTGAGTTTGGGGCCAGCCTGGTCTACAGAGTGAGTGAGTTACAGGCAGCCGGTAAGACGGGAAGACTCAAATGAACCCTGGTTGCTTAGGAGACTTTGAGGCGTCGCTCAGGGAAACGGAAGTGGTTTGGAGTGGCTGTGACCTTTAAGAAAGAGAAGGGTGGCTGTGCCCTAGGTTGCCTGCCTAGAGTTACACTGTCTGCCATTCGACACTGGCTGAGCAGACATCTCTTCAGTTCCCCCTCTTTGCTGGTGTCCACTCGACGATCTGAAATGTCTGATTGCAAGAGCACATTGTAAGCTGCCTCCATGCTCACATTGTGAGTTAGTGTCCAGTAACTCGGTGCCTATCCACTCCACTCCTTAATGAAGTCTTCTGGTGCTAAAAAACGCCGTTTCTAAAGACTTTAGCCATGCTCGATGAAAAGTACAGCTGTAAAACTCCCCAGACCACAGTCACAAAGCTTTCACACTGCGTTTACTCAGGGCTCCCCAGCCTAAGTCAGCTGGCTCTCACTTCACTGGAGCCGGCAAAAGTGTCTGTCTGGGATCACGGATGTCTCCTGTACTCCTTCCTGGTCCTCCCGGGCAAACCATCTGTGGATGTAGGTGCCTGCTGTGGGCCTTGATTCCAATAGGCAATTTCTTGTAGTCATAAATACGGCTCTCTGGTCCCCATGCATGCTGGTGCTCTGGCCAGAGGTCCTGCTCTTCCGGCTTCAGCCCTGGGAGGCCCTTGTTGCCAGGAGTGCTGTCTAGGCAGAGGTGATGGACAGCAGGGCCTGCTGGGAAGATCTGTTCGGCTGAATTGTACAGGGGAATAGGAAAGGAAGGCCTGGGTCTTTTTCCTCTGCCACACATCCCCAAGGAAGCCAGCCTTACTTTCAAAGGCTAAGTAAGCATTGGCTAGTCATTATCTGGTCCCCAGGAGGGTATGCTCAGATGCTTCCACTATGTTACTCAGGGCTGGCCGTGGATTACAGCCAACTGAGGACCTTACAAATGATGATGCCTGACCATCCAAATCTACAGGCTCTGGCCTGCACTTGGCCCACTGTTTTGTTGCTATTGTTTGTGTCCATGTTTTGTCTTGATTACACGTGTTTACGCTGTGGAGTGGGGAGTGCACATGTGCCCTGGCTTAGGCGTGGAAGTCAGAGGACATCTTGCAGGAGCTGGTTACTCCTTCTACTGTGTGATTGCTGGGGATTGAACTCAGGTCCTCAGGATTGGCACGAGGTTCTTTTACCTGCTGGGTCATTTCTCAGGTTCTTGCTATATAGCCCAGGGTGGCCTGGAATTCCCCATGGAACCTAGACAGCAGTGAAACTCAAAATCCTTCTGTTTCAGCTTCCCAAGTGCAAGGATTACCGGAGTTCGTCCTGATTCCAAGCCCGTTGGATCTGTTTTGTTTTGTTGCTTTCAGAAAGTCTCATACTACAGCCCTGCCTGGCCCTTGCTGTATAAACCAAGCTATCCTCAAACTTGTGGGGACCCTCCTGTCTGCCTTTCCCATAGGCGATTACAGGCATTCTGTCAGGTATGTTTCAATTAGACACAACAGACAGCACATGAATCTTGCCAGCGTATCCACCCAGCAACTGCCACCCAATTCATCATGCCGAGCACTTCCTGCCTTTTCATGGAGGGAAGAAAACATTTTCCTTTGGCCTTCTAGTTCTCTGGATATCTCTCTAAATTGTACTGACAGTAGATACAATGCCTTGCTCTGCAGAAGCAGCCCAAGCAGGCAGCTTAAGGTAGAGGTTAGAGCTGCCTTGCAAGGCATCATAACGAAGTCACAGTAACCTCAGATAAAGGGAAAGGACATTAAGATCCCCGGGTGGCAAAATGTGGGGAGACCAGTAGATGGAGCCATCAGAGGAGACAGGACTTGTGGGCAAGGAGTGTTCCGTAATCCTCTTCCATCACTCTGGGTTGTCAAGTGTCTACTTGTCTCTGGAGATTAACTTCTGCCCTTTCTAGTAGAGAGAAGGGCACCTCCACAAATGTGCATCCTGCCTTTGGGCAGAGAGTGGGAGGGCAGAGCCTTGCTCGCTTCCGCTCCTTTTCAGTTACCTACAACTCCTAACACGGCACAGCCAGTTTTCCATCTGCAAGGACGCCATGTCAACGCTCTGGGTCCAACTCTCGGCCTGAGGGGAAGGGAAATTCCAGGGACCCCAGGATCCTTTCTAGTATCAGCACTCTATGTAGAAGCCAGGCATGGTGGCTCCTGCCTGGCATCCGGGTCCTCTGGAGTTATACTGAGTTTAGATCTTAAGTTCAGGGCAAGCCTGAGCTATATCACAAGACCCAGTCACAAAGAACGTGATAATAATAAAAAAAGAGGGGGTGGTGGTGGAATGATGGGCTCTGTGGTTAAGAACCCTTGCTGCTCCTGCAGAGGACAGGGTTCAGTTCCTAGTACCCACATGTTGACTCACAACACAGGGCTTTAAGCTTGGTAGGTAAGCACCAACTGAGCCGCATTCCCAGCCTTTTGTTTGCTGTTGTTACTATTGTATCCCTTTTTATTTATTTTTATGTTCATGTGCTACAGTTCCCAGGTGGAGGTCAGAGGACAACTTGCAGTAGTCAGTTCTCTTCTACCATGTGGGGTTCAAGGGACCCAACTTGGGTGTGGCTGGAGAGTTTCTCTCTGGGCCCACCAAGCGCCCCCACTAGTCCCGCAGCCCACGTATAAAATAATCACTCAGACGCTTATATTACTTATAAACTGTACAGCCGTGGCAGGCTTCTTGTTACCTAGTTTTCTATCTTAAATTAACCCATTTCTATTAATCTATATCTTGCCACGTGGCTGGTGGCTTACCGGTACCTTACATCTTGCTCCTCATCTCGGTGGCTGGCAGTGTCTCCCTGCCTCAGCCTTCCACCTCCCAGAATTCTCCTCCCTCTTTGTCCCACCTACACTATACTTCCGGCCTGGCTACTGGCCAATCAGCATTTTATTTATCAATCAGTCATCCACAGCACTTGGGTCTTCAGGCTAGAGGAAGGAGCCCTGACCTGCCCAGCTGCCTTGTCAGACATGCTTTTAGTTTTTCGATTCAGAGTCTTACTCTATAACCCAAACTGGCTTGGAGCTGTAGATAGCTCAGGATGGCCTGGAACTCATGGCTCTCCCCCTGCCTCAGTGCACACCACCAGCCTGGCAAAACCACTCCTTTTGCCACTTTTCTGCCTTGCGGGGTCCCCCCACCCCACCCCCACCCCCTGCCAGGTAACACACGTGGCTGCACGGGTCAAGGGCAGGTGGCTGGGGCGCAGCAACAGCCCTGTAAAACTGCTCAGAGGATCCTGCTCTCACATTCTCATTTCGTCCTCAGGGACTGCCCTGTGATGCGGTCCTGTTACTTTCTGTTTGAGGGGAAAGATACATAGACTCAGTTCTGGCTGTTTGCTGCTGGGTTTTGTTTTTGTATTTGTTTGAGACTGGTCTTACTCTATAGCTCAGGCTGGATTTAAAAATCCAGGTCTTCCTGCCTCAGCCTTCTGAGGATTATGTGTGTGTGCCAGCATATTTAGCCTAAATTCCATTCTTACAAGATACTTTGCCTGGACACTTCTTGGAGTGTCATAGGTAAAGGACGTCGGGATTTCGAACATTCCTCCTCCCTCTCCCTGTGCTGGGGAAGCCAACCATGGCCTCTGGAATGCTAGGCAAGCACTTGGTTATTGCTAAGTGCATCCCAGCCCCAAGAGGATGACAGTTTTGAGACAGGGTCTCACTAAGTAGTCCTGACTAGCCTGGAACTCACTACATAGACCAGGCTGGCCTTGAACTCACAGAGATCCAGCAGCCTGTCCTCCCAGGCGTTGGGATTAAGGGTGTGCACTACCGTGCCTGCCCCCAAGATGGCTGTGGACTGGTAGAAAGATCTAACATGGTTGAAAGGCTGTCACTATTATTCCATTTAGGGTTAAATTGGTGGTGAGTCTTTGGCTTTGTCTAAGAAGAGCTGAAGGTATACTTGAAATCTCCAAGTAAATCAGTTATTTGGAAGTGGAGAAAACAGTCAAGCTCCTCCTCACAGTGTCTTCTAATGATCCCTTTATTAGGAGAATCCTTTTGCCTGCCAACAGTGAATGTTAAGTTTGCTTGATCTTTCAGTGATATCAATGGAAGCCATTTTGAGGCCCTTGTCTGGAGTAGTGGTGACTTCCTAATGCTCCCGTCTACAGCGTGTGCACTCTTGTGTGCTATTTCACCTTGAGAATTATTTTTCTAGACTTTTCCAGGAAAGCCTGCTGTTTTAGTTAGGGTTACTATTGCTGTGATGAAACACAAAGAGCAACTCGGGGAGGAAGGGGTTAATTTCACTCACAGTTGCAAGGTAACAGTTCATCACCAAAAGCGGTGAGGGCAAGAACTCAAACAGGGCAGGATCCTGGAGGCAGGAGCGGATGCAGAGGCCGTGGACGGTGCTGCTTACTGGATTGCTCCCCATGACTTGCTCAGCCTGCTTTCTTATAGAACCCAGGACCACCAGCCCAGGGATGGCCCCACCCTCAATGGACTGGGCCCTCCCCCATCATCACCAATTAAGAAAATGCTCTACAGCTGGATCTTATGGAAGCATGTTTTTCCAGTGGAGGTTCCCTCATTTCAGATGACTCTAGCTTGTGTCAAGTTGACGTAAGACTAGCCAGCAGCCCTGCTATTTAGGGAGCACCACTGGAGGCTCACTGGGGCACCACTGGAGACTCACTGGGAGCACCACTGGAGGCTCACTGGGAGCACCACTGGAGACTCACTGGGAACACCACTGGAGACTCACTGGAACACCACTGGGGACTCACTGGAGCACCACTGGAGACTCACTGGGCACCACTGGACTCATGGGCACCACTGGAGGCTCACTGGGAGCACCACTGGGCACTCACTGGGAGCACCACTGGAGGCTCACTGGGACACTGGACTCACTGGAGCACCACTGGAGACTCACTGGGAGCACCACTGGAGCTCACTGGGAGCACCACTGGAGACTCACTGGGAGCACCACTGGAGACTCACTGGGAGCACACTGGAGCTCACTGGGAGCACCACTGGGCTCACTGGAGCACACTGGAGACTCACTGGGAGCACCACTGGAGGCTCACTGGGAACCACTGACTCACTGGGAGCACTGACTCACTGGGAAGCACCACTGGAGACTCACTGGGACACACTGAGCTCACTGGACACCACTGGAGACTCACTGGGAACACCACTGGAGACTCACTGGGAGCACCACTGGAGACTCACTGGGAGCATCACTGGAGACTCACTGGGAACACCACTGGAGACTCACTGGGAGCACCACTGGAGACTCACTGGGAGCACCACTGGAGGCTCACTGGGAGCATCACTGGAGACTCACTGGGAGCATCACTGGAGACTCACTGGGAACACCACTGGAGACTCACTGGGAGCACCATCAGAGGCTCACTGGGAGCTGGCGCTGAGTGAGCACAGGCAACAGGGGTCTCTGTCCTGCAGGGACAGCAGCTAGGTTTCAGAGGAGAGGAGGCAGGTGCTTACAGAGTGAGCATCGCATTTGAAGTGTGCGCACTCATCTGGCTCTAAGAAAGTACCTGCTCAGATCAGATACTAACTTAATAACTTAAGCTTTGAGCATGGGGGCTTTGGGAATGGTAGAGTGTGCGAAGACTTTCTGTGCAAGGGTGAGGAACTCAGCTTGAAATCGTAGAGCCCATGTTAAGAGCCAGACAGAGGAGCCTCCATCTGTAATGCCAGCAACCCTACAGCAAGATGGACGCATAAGACAGGGAAAGTCTTGAGAGTGCAAGGGTCAGCTGGCCGGGAAAGGACCCTGCCTTACAAGGACGGACACCCAAGGGGGTCCTCTGACCCCAACATGAGTATCATCTCTCATGCGCGCGCGCGCACACAATGCATGCACGCTTGATGCATGCATGAATGAAAGCCACGGTGAGGAAGAAAAAGCATTTCCTTCTACCATCTTATGTTCAGTGACAGAGTGCTGCACATAAACAGAGTTAGTGGGACAACCAATGGAACGTCACAGAAATAAAGTAAAACCTCAGGAACATGGTTGTGTGTGAAGACTGCAGCTTGTTTGCTTGCTTTATTTATTTATTTGTTTTAAAATTTATTTATTTATTTATTTTTTAATAGTGTTGTACTCTGTAGCACAGACTGGCCTGGAACTCACATTGTAGCCCAAATGGCTTTTAACTCATGCAGTCCTCCAAGTGCTGGATTCCGGACACTGTGCCACCACACACCCAGCTTCCTATAGGATTTAAACAAAGGACAACCTATGTGTGGGGAATAATAGAACCAGAGACAAGGGGTGCAAGTCTCTAGAGGGGGTTCAGCTGTGAGAAAGTCAGCATGGGGAGACCAGTGGGAGAGCTGCTTATCTGATGTCGCTGGATTAAGCCAAGGTCTCACACATGCTGTCCACTGAGCCACACCACTCCAGCCTGAAAGCCAGTCAAGTCCGCGCAGACGCATCTCCATGCTCACTCTGTCTTCTTCCTGGCTGCACAGTCCTCGGGAGGTGGTGGAGCCGGGACTTAGACAGTTTTCACTTCTCAGAGGCTCCTGCCCTTTGTCGGCAAAGCCGCATCTGTCCGATTCTCAGTCGCTTTCTGCTCACACAGTCGGTTTGCCAAGAGGCGAGCTGGGGACAGCATAGTCTACCCTCAGCCGCAGTGAAGGAAGGAAATGTCTTCCCTGGACCACGGGAGGATTCTCTCAGAATAACCCTGACCCTGCTTTCTGTAGACCACTCCCTCCCTGAGCTGCCTCGGCCAAGCCTCAGTACCTCAGCGTGTGTGGACTGTTCTATGGCCCTGTACAGCTCATTTGTTAGGGCTGTGTGTGTGTGTGTGTGTGTGTGTGTGTGTGTGATTGAGACCCATCTCCCTGTGGAGTTTGGACTTCAGTGATTCTCCTGCCCTTGGCCTCTCCTTCCCTTAGCAGAAAGATGTGCAGTGAGGTAAGACAGAGCTGCAGCTGGGCGGTGGTGGCACACCCCTTTAATCCAACACTCGGGAAACAGAGGCAGGCGGATCTCTGAGCTCGAGGCCAGAGTGAGTTCCAGCACAGCCAGGGCTACACAGGGAAACCTTGTCTTGAAAACACAACAAAAACAAAACAAAACAAAACAAACAAACAAACAAACAAACAAAAAACACAAGACACAGCTGCAGAGATGAACCTAAAATGTGATGGGGCATGTAGACAAGACCCTCCCACCCCACGCTGCCAGAGATCAAATCCAGGACCTTGCAAATGCTAGGCAAGTGCTTTATCACTGAGCGGCATCCCAGCCCTCAGAGGAGTCTGGAGAAGAGGGGATTACTGTCGGGGAGAAGCCAAGGGTAGCCAGGCTCCAGTTTCTAAAAGGAATTGTGGTGAAAATTACTTTTCGAGATCACAGATCTGTCACTGACGGGTCAGTGACACTTGGTGCCGAGCCCACTGATCTGAGGTCAGTCTCTCGAGCTGAAACAGTGGATGGGGAGAACTCACTCCTGCAAGTGACTGCTCAATCACTGAAAGCAGCCATTATTGATCCTGGTGTTTGAAGGGGAGTTAAGTGGCCATCTCAGCACCACTTAGCCTGATAAAAAGGCCAGCGTGTACAGGAGGAACCTGCTCCACCATGTCCGACTCCTCCCATGGGGAGGCATGTACCACGGCAAGCGTGGGCTGCCACACATACATCACACACACACACACACACACACACACACATTTTTTCCCCCAAAAAAGGCCAGAGAGATGGTTCAGTGGGTAAAAGTCTTTGCCACCGAGCTTGACGATCTGAAGAATTTGAGTTTAATTCCCAGGACCCACATGATGGAAGGAGAGAGGTGACGCTCACAACTTGTCCTCTGACCTACACACACACACACACACACACACACACACACACACACACACACACACAGAGAGAGAGAGAGAGAGAGAGGCATATATGCACATGCACACACACGTGCACACACAGAGACATAGATACATTCATATACATGCACACACACACAAAATGAGTAAACAAACGTGATTTAAACATTTTAAAGGTCACAGACTTTTGCACATGATTACAAATAGCACATGTCAGAGCACCCACACATTAGAGGTTCTAGTGGAGGGATCTGGGCCCTCGTCCTATGGTAGACCACTCAGCCAGTGTTTGTAGTTTTACAGTACTTGAGTTTTACAGGCATCTGGCTCAGTGGCTTCCAAGCCTGGAGAAGACAACAGCCCCCAGTGGGAGGACGAGGCCTTCCTGGTGGAGCAGGTTCCTCCTGTACACGCTGGCCTTTTTATCAGGCTAAGTGGTGCTGAGATGGCCACTTAACTCCCCTTCAAACACCAGGATCAATAATGGCCGCTCTCCAGTGCTTGAGCAGGTTCATAATTAAGCCTCAAAGTGACTGTGAAGGAAGGCTCCAGGCCAGCCTGGATTCTAATCCCAGTCTCATCCATTTCTACGTCATATAGATTGAAGATGATTGCAAACTCTTCTCTACACCTCCAGCTGAAAAAGCTTAGTGGGTAAAGGTTCTTTCCATAGAGCCTGTAGACATGAGTTCGATTCCTGGAACCTACATAAAGGTAAATAGAGAGTTATAAGTTGTCCAAGTTGTCCTCTGACTCCATAGTCTCACAGGGGTATACATGCCCCCTCCCATGAAGCCCCCATACACATCATCATGCCTCTACACACATCACACCCTTGTCTTAGTTAGGGTTTCTATTGCTGCGATGAAACACCATGACCAAAAAGCAGGTTGGGGAGGACAGGGTTTATCCAGCTTATACTTCAGCACTGCTGTTTATCACTGAAGGACGTCAGGACAGGAACTCAAACAGGGCAGGGTCCTGGAGGCAGGAGCTGGTGCAGAGGCCATGGAGGGGTGCTGCTTACTGGCTTATTTTTCCTCTGCTTGCTCAGTATGCTTTCTTATAGAACCCAGGACCACCCAGGGATGGAACCACCCACAATGTGCAGTACCCTCCTCCATTGATCACTAATAATGAACACACACACACACATATATATATATATATGAGAAAGGAAGATGGGGACAATTCTCCTTCCTTGTATCTGGGCTGAGATTTCCCTGGCTGAATAGGACACTAAATGGCCACAAGTCACATGGTAGCTCAGAATGACTTGCGGCTTTGGCCTGGCTCTTAGAATGCTTGTTCCTGGGATAACCCCCCTCAGAATATGGCCCTCACCTGGAGGGCTGCAGCACATGACGTGGTGGCAGCCCCCGTCAGCATTGGTTCAACAAAGATGTACTTGGACATCCAGCTCCATGGAGAAGAAGACACTCAGCAGCACGAGAGACCAGGAGAGGTCCACACGGTTCTGGACAGTCACAATGAAGCATTGTGGCAGGGCTCAGTGGTACACACCTATAATCCCAGCACTCCTGAGGCTAAGGCAGGAGGATTGCTGTATGTTCTACACAGCGAGTACCAGACCAGTCTGAACTATATGGCAAGACCCTGACCCAAACAATGAAGAGTCCTGAAGGAACTGACCAGCAGAGGACAAGGTCAATGTGAAGGAAGTGTAGTTGAACAGACTGAGGAACATGGAAGGGAGGTTGTTCTTTATCCTGCCCTGAACTGGGCATGTGAGAAAGGGGTCAGGGTTCATCTTGAATTGCCTAATACTGCAGTTATGGGGTCTTGTCATTGCTTAGTTTTTGTGTGACAGGATTCCACCCTGTAGCCCAAGTTGGCCTTGAACTCACAATGGCCACACACATCTACCTCAGTTTCCCAAGTGCTGGGATTTCAAGCGTGGGGCACCCCAATATTGTTGGGGGTTTTTACTCTTTTTTCTTTTGGAGGCCTGCCACCCAGCTCCGTAACAAATCACACACAGAGACTTATTCTTAATTATGAATGCCCGGCCTTAGCTTGGCTTGTTTCTTGCCAGCTTCCCTTAACTTATCCCATCTACCTTTTTTTTTTTTGGTTTTTTTGAGACGGGTTTCTCTGTGTAGTTTTGGTGCCTGTCCTGGATCTCACTCTGTAGACCAGGCTGGCCTCGAACTCACAGAGATCTGACTGGCTCTGACTCCCAAGTGCTGGGATTAAAGGTGTGTGCCACCACCACCCAGCCCCCATCTACCTTTTGCCCCTAGGCTTTTCCCATTCTCTTCTGTAAATCTTACTCTTTCTCCACAGCTTGCTATTTATTCTCTCTGCCTGCCAGCCCTGCCTATCCTTTCTCCTGCCTTGCTATTGGCTGTTCAGTTCTTTATTAGACCATCAGGTGTTTTAGACAGGCACAGTAACACAGCTTCACAGAGTTAAACAAATGCAACATAAACAAAAGTAACACACCTTAAAATAATATTCTACAACATTCCTCCCTTTTGTCTAAATAAAAAGAAAAGGTTTCAACTTAAACATAATCAGACTATATACAATAACTATTATCAAGTAAGGATTATATTCACAATATTCTGTCCATTTGTAGTTAGTATATTCAGAGAAAATAATAAATTACCTATCCTATCTTAGTGAACCCAAAAATTACACCTATTTACTTTCTATCATAACTAAGGAAAACTGCAACTATAACTATCTAGTCTTCAACTCCATCAAAGACCCAGAAGGATGATATTATTTGAGTAAACAAAAAGTGCATTGCAAACAACTTCCAAAACTCTAGCAATGACAGAGACATTGGACTTCCTGGACAGTCACCCAAAGTTCCTTCTGCAACATTGGGACATCCATCTTCAGCCTACAGGACCCTGGCAGACTTCTCAGTGAGACAGGAATTTTGAAGGACTGTCCTGCCTTGTTTTGGCAAAGTTCAAAAGTCTTTTTCCTGTGTGCCCTGCATGTCCAGTCTGCACAGCACATTGTCAGCAGTCAAAGGCAAGAACAGTTTCTTTGCCCAGTGGCTAACCTTGCCACAGTGAAAGCAAATTCTATAAGGAGTTTCTTCAATGCCCATCATCCCTGAAGTAAATTGGTGCTGCCAGGAGCAGATGTGTCTCATTGTCATGAAAAGCTCTAAGTTAACAAAACATTTAAAATGCCATATTCCATAGGTCTTTGAAATATCTGAAGACCATCTATCTAAAATATATATATATAGTTAACCTAGAAAACATACCTAACATATCTACAAATTTGATTGTTATAAATGACTAACTACTAACCTATGTTTCTTGATTGTCCTGTATAGTTTATAAATTAGCTTTCAAAAACTAGAACTTTACCTTATATTTTTAAATGAAGTGCATAGATACAATACCTTAAACAAGAGTAGAAACACATATACAATATGTGGTAGCAAAAACAATCTTAAATTTGCATCAGTATACAAACCCTTTAGACAAGAGTAGAAATATATATACAGTGTAACAAAAATAACTTTAAATTTATATCAATATTCTATATTCCCCTAAATGATAATAAACTAAACAGAGTAGAAACGTATATACAGTGTAACAAAACAATTTTAAATTTGTATCCGTATTCTATATTCCCCTAAATGACAACAATCATCCACAACCAAAGACCACCCACACCCCCCAGCTCTTGGGAATGTGGATGTAGTTTTCTCCACACTGCTTCCTGCTGTCTGTGGACGAAGCATCTTTAGGGTCCCAGAGAAAATTTCAGATAATGACCAAGTCCTGGGAAGACCAGCAGTAACCTTTGCTGATAGATATCACCTGTCAAGTTTCAGGAGGTCTCGCCTGATCCAACCTGATCCATATTAACCCTGAAGGAATCCACAGCCTCTCATCTCCTGTGGGAACAAAACTCCAAAGCATTCTTCATTTTCATTTGACAAATATATTTTTTTATTTTTAAAAGTTAAGGCTTTTCTAAAGTATATAGGCTGGTTGATTTCAACAGTCCCTCTTTCAATTCCAGGTCTCTTTGCAGCTGTTCTTTGCTTCTCAACAATCAGAAAATTCAAAATCAACACAATAACATACAGGATTCAGACTCCCTGTGTATTTCCCATCTTATGTGGCTTTTTTCTTTTACTCTCTCTTTAAAGACTTTATTCTATAAACTGTTCATTTTTTTTTCTATGATTACATCCTTTTCCTTTTCTTAAGCCTATGCACATTGTTAAACAGACTGTAACCTGTTTAGAGGTTTTTCCATCTGGACCTCTTATACTGGGTATCTTTTAGCCTTTTTGATTGTATGAGCAAACTTTAAACTGCTAACCTATACCTGGGTCCTCTTCACTTGGCTCTCAGCTGGCTCTGCCCACTTCTCGGGCCGTGAAAACCAAGTGTGAAACTCTCGAGGCTGGTCGGTTGGAGACTTGTCTGACCAGGAACTGCATTCGACCTTCCTAGAGCTCTAGAATGCCAATGCTTGTACAGCAGCAGGCATTTTTACTTAGTTTTTTGTTCCTACTTAATGTACTAGCTGCTCAAGGGCTCGGTGACCGGCAAAAACCGTCTGGCCGAAACTCTTCAAGGAGCCATATTCCTTTTTTGTTGTTGTTCAGCTTTCTCAGGTTCCAGCCCCAAGTTGGTACACCAGAATGTTGTTGGTTGTTTTTACTCTTTTTGGGGGGCCTACCACCCAGCTCCCAAATAAACCACACACAGAGGTTTATTATTACTTTTGAATGCCTGTCCTTAGTGTGGCTTAGTTTCTAGCCAGCTTTTTTTAACTTATTTCATCTACCTTTTGCCTCTGGGCTTTTCCCATTCTCTTACTTCTATAAATCTTACTCTCATTTTGTGACTTGCTGTGTAGCTGGGTGGCTGGGTGGTTGGCCCCTGGAGTCCTCCTCCTCTGGCTCCTAGCTCTCCAATCCCTCTTTCCAGATTTCTCCCTCCATTTATCCTCTCTGCCTGCCAGCCCCACCTACCTTTCTCCTGCCTTGCTATTGGCTGTTCAGTTCTTTATCAGACCATCAGGTGTTTTAGACAGGCACAGTAACACAGCTTCACAGAGTTAAACAAATGCACCATAAACAAAAGTAACACACCTTAAAATAACATTCTACAACACCCCAGGCTTTAGATGCCCATTCTTGAGGTTTCTCCGTTGTCTTAGTTGAAGGTGGCAGCTGGGCACTGCTGTCTGAAGGCTAATTCTTACTTGGTTGGAACTGCATCGGGCATGGTGCCACCAGGGGTGGTCACCTACTGTGTTCTGTCATGTTAGGGTTCAGTTAGCGGTTCCGTATTTGAATGTATGACCAGGAAGTAGAAGGAATGTCCCTCACACCTCTGTTTTTTTTTTTTTTTTTTAAAGCAAATCAGTGTCAAGAGAATGACTTCAGTTATACTCACCCTCCCTCCCTTCAGCCAGCGGTTCACAGCATTGTCCTGAGTGAAAGCCGGGGACTTCTGCAGACAGACCTCCCAAAGGCTCAGTTGAAGGAACTATTGTTCATCCTGGCAAAACCACGCCTTCCCTTCCTGCCTGCCTCCTCCCGCTTCCTCTGAGCTGTGCCCCGACTTCCCCTAGCTCTCATCTTTCATCTCTTCCTGTTCTGAACACGGTTCTCAGGATCCTCGACACTCGGTTTGAGTTCCAGTCAGCGTTTTTTCTTCCTCCTCGTGATGCTTGCCGTTTAGATTTTCTGTCTGCCTCAGTCAGAGGGCCAAGGGCATCACGATGGCCTGACAGCGGGCCGGGTCTCTTCCGCTCTTCACCAGCAGCACTATGCCCATTCTTCCCGAGCCTTCAAAGGCCAGACAGGAAGGTCAGGTGCTGGGACCCTCGGAGTGTGTCAGTATGCTGCCCAGAGCAGGGGTGCAGATCCCACCAGCTGTGGGAAGGGGTGCAAGGATGAGCCGCCTTAGGCAGGGCCATGCTATTTTGTAAAACCCCCTCCATTTTGGTTGACATGTGACAGTTCTCTACAGTCATTTGGTTCCCAGACCAAATTTGGGTTGTTATTTATTTAGCGACATTATTTACCAGGCATGAGAAAACACGAGGGACAATGGAACCCAGTATAAGAGTTTTTATTAGGGAAGGGAAAGGGTGGAGGTGGGTAGCCTACCGAAAAAAAAGGTGCAGAGGTGGGGGGGGTGAGGGGTGGGGGGGGGGGGGTGCATGCTGCCTCAGGAGAGAGGGACAGAGAGCGGGGGAACAGGCAGAGCCTGTTTTTATAGTCACCTCGAGCACGTGTTTATGGCTTCCGTACCTACACCACGCATGCGCATCGATTACGCGACCATGCTGTGCATGGATTGCAGAGGATGTAAGGCCCTGGAGGGACTAAGCATTCTGCCTGACTACTGACAGCGTGTGCACAGTCAGGTGACTCCAGAAGTGGCGAGGAATGACAACAGGTTGTTTCTCTAGATTCATGCTTCCCCAGCCCCAGGGACCCCAAGTAATGGCCAGCAAGGAAAAATGATTTTGAATCACCTAACATTCGTGTGTGTGTGTGTGTGTGTGTGTGTGTGATTTTAAAAATAATTTATTTATTTTTATTTTATATGTTTTACCTGCATATATTGTTAGAATTCCTAGCCACTTCTGCATAACCGCACATGTGCTGGCAAGATGCTTAGTTATCCCAGGGCCTTACATCCTACATAATCCGTGCATTGCATGACCACGTAATCTATGCATATGCGTGGTGTAGCTACGTAAACCCATACGCCCATGTGTGGAATGATCCATAAACCTAAGCACCCGCTTCTATTTCCTCCCCTGAGTTAACTCTTACAGTGGGTTTTGTTGTACCTTGTGGCTTTTCTCACATGGTTAACAGCACTGATTAATGAGTAACATCATGCTACTTAATAAACAACACTGGAGCTGAGACGAAGCAGGCCCTCCCGGCACTCTGCACCCAGGACCCTGTGCCGAGGTTTTGTTCTACCTACAGCTGCCCACTTTTCCATTTGCCTGGTCGTGAACCGCTTCACCCGACACTGGCTGCTTCGATTGGTGGGTTTTCCCTTCCCAGCCAGCGTGAACAGGCTTCAATTCCTAGCCATCCCCACATTGCGGTCCGAGATCTCGTTCTCGCTGCCGGACCCTCGTCCTCAGGCTGTGTACACCCCGCCTTCATTCTCTCACTTGATGGAGCATTGACTGACTTGTGCCAAAGCAGACCATCCCTGGAACTCGGGGATGCCTGAGACTGTAGTCTTGAATCACGTTTGTTTTTATTTATTTTCTCTCTCTACCGCAGTCATGAGAAATAAAGCTTCCTCCTCTTAGTCCCACCCCTCCTCTGAGAAATGGCCTAAATATCCCTTAGATAACAATAAAAAATGGCCACCTAATGGCTTCTTGGACCCTGATATTTTACGGGAATTATCTAACTTCTGCCGGTGAATGGGCAAATGGAAAGTTACCTTATATCCAAGCTTTTTTTTTTTTTTTTAATTTAACCTAAGCTCCAAACCCTCCCTTCTTGAATCCTTCTCTCCTGCCCATGTGCTCCTAGCTCTGCAACCTGAACCTGAGGAATCTCTGACGACCGCTCTGGACCCTGCCAATGAACCTCCACCTATCCGACCTCCCGCTCCTCCTCGGGCATCTGTCCCTTCGGCTCCTCCTCTCTGATAGCAGGCTGCTCCAACTCTGGCTCCCACTTTCACTCCTCCGGTCACTCTTTCTCTAGCTGCCCTGAGGAGCGCAGGCGAGTTTGGGAGCAGGCTAGGATATATGCACATGAGGTTCATCAAACTAATGCTGCCCATCCACCCGGGGCCAAGGTGGTTCCCGATAATTCAAGATAAGGAAAAAAAATCCGTCTCATTTCTTAGAATGGCCTACGAAGGCTCTCTTACAATATACTAGCCTAGATCCTGAGAGCCCAGAGGCCAGCGAACTCCTTATGACCGACTTTGTCTCACAGAGCTTCTTCGACATCAGGGCTAAACTTAAGCATCTGGAGAGAGGCCCTCTGACCCCACAGGCAGAAGTCTTAGTGGTGGCATTTAAGGTGACAGAGATGAGAAAGTCTGTAAACAGAACTGCCAAATGCTGGCACACACTATCTGACTGGCCACCTGAAGGCTTCCAGGTCCCTGTTTTAAGTGTGGTAGAGAAGGCCACTGGGCTTGTGCATGCCCTGCCCCATGCAGGCCACCATCTGGACCTTGTCCAAAGTGCCACCCAGAGGGACATTGGTCAGCTGACTTGCTCTGTGCATCTTGTGGCATGTGGACATCAAACGAAGATCACCCTCCAGCTAATCTCCTATGCTTGGGCATGGGCCAGGATTGAAGGTGTCATCTCTCACAGTGAACCCAGGGTAGTCATTACAGTATCAGGGCGGTCCATTTCCTTCCTTCTGAACACTGGAGTCACTTAGTCTTGAGTGAGTTTTGGGGTCCCATCTCTCCTTCTCATCTCCCTATTGTCATGGTAGGAGGACAGCCTTTCCTACCTCACCAGACCCCACCACTTAACTGTATTTTCAGGGGTGTCCCTCTCACCCATACATTTTTAGTTGTGCCAAACTGCCCTGTGCCCCTAATGGGAAGAGGTTTTCTAGCTAAGGTAGGAGCTTTAATTTCATTTGCTCCCCCCATTTGCCTTACTCCAGACTCATCAGCTGCTCCTCTCCTCCTTCTCCTCCTAGCCACCCAGCCTACTAGCTCTGACATTTCCTTTCCCTTGCCAGCCTCTCAGGACCTATTGTTACAGGACCACCATAGACCCGGAGGCCAAGGACATCAAGTATACCTAGGCAGTAAAGAATAGTAACAGTCCAGAAGTATTTACACCCCCAGACTCAAAAGGGTCTGTGTAGCTTGAGTTTTCCTGCCTTGCCCACAGTCAGGACAAATCTTTGTCACTCGCCAGTCCCACAGCTGCTCAGACCCAACCAAGTAAACACAGAGACTTATTTTGCTTACAAACTGTATGGCCGTGGCAGGCTTCTTGCTAATTGTTCTTATAGCTGAAATTAATCCATTTCCATAAATCTATACCTTGCCATGTGACTCGTGGCTTACCGGCGTCTTCACATGCTGCTTGTCCTGGCGGCGGCTGGCAGTGTCTCCTTCTGCCTTCCTGTTCTTTCTTTTCTCCTTTCTGTTAGTCCGCCTATACTTCCTGCCTAGCCACTGGCCAATCAGTGTTTTATTTATTCACCAATCAAAGCAATTTGACATACAGACCATCCCCCAGCAGGTCTGGTCTCTGTAAAAAGCAGACTTTAATATAACAATCTATCACTGTTAAGTGCCCTCAGCAATTGATCACCTGCATCTTCTGGGTGCTAAACTGCTAAAGAAAACAGGTGTCTTGAGGTTTGTCTTAGATAAGGCTTATCTCAGGTAAAAATTAAAAGCATGTTCCAGGTCTCTCTCTCTCTCTCTCTCTCTCTCTCTCTCTCTCTCTCTCTCTCTCTCTCTCTCTCTCTCTCACACACACACACACACACACACACACACACACACACACACACATACACCAATAAAATTCTGGTACTAAACATTATAATATCATGGCTACCAGCTCAAGATTTTAAATTCCCTGCGGCTGCTTCTTAATATGTTTAAAAATTCTCCTGAACTCCGGAGCCTGCTTGAATCTACCTGGACAGGTCAGATCCACTTCAGATAAGTATAATTCAAACTTTCCTGGTCCTGGGACACCCCCCCCCCAACCCTGGGCCCCTCGGAAATCCCCCCAAGGTAAAATTTTTTCTAAACTTCCTCTTCTGCCTCGCCAGCACCTTGTCAGACCCAAGCAGTCAGATCCAAGCGGTGACGGATGATTCCACAGAGCCCAGAGCAGCAGAAGGCAATGGATGATTCCCAAAGCAGCGGAGGACAATCCACTACCCCAGGATGTCGGGCTATCTCAAAAGCCCCCTTCCCTATCCTCAAGAGTTAACCGATGCCCACTGAGTCAACTAGAAGCAGTTTTGGGAGACACAGCACCCCCATTTCTGTTCACCCGTCATTTTCTATAAGAACAAAGAGTCTGGAATGTTAGAATTCCTCGCTATTCTCCCATGGCCATGCACGCACTGGCAAGATACTTAGTCATCTCTGGGCCTTACATCCTACGTAACCCATGAGCAGCCTGGTCACATAATCTATGCACATGCGTGGCATAGCTATGTAAACCCACATGTGCATGTGCAGGTTTCACTTATTCCTCCGCCCTCTCTTCCTGCACTATCTTTCCATAGGCCTAAGCACCCCTTCTATTTCCTCCCCTTAATAAACTTTTTTTTTTTCCAAGACAGGGTTTCTCTGTATAGTTTTGGTTCCTTTCCTGGATCTCACTCTGTAGACCAGGCTGGTCTCAAACTCAGAGATCCCCATGGCTCTGCCTTCTGAGTGCTGGGATTAAAGGCATGTGCCACCACCACTTGGCTTAATAACCTCTTATAGTGGGTTTTGTTGTACCTCATGGCTTTTCTCAAACGGTAAACAGTGATGCTTAATGAATAACATATATGACTGTGTATCTCCTGGAACTGGAGTTACAGACAGCTGTGAGCTGCCATTTGGTTGCAGGGAATTGAATGCAGGTCCCCTGGAAGAGCAGCCAGTGCTCTTAACTGCTAAGCCATCTCTCCAACCCCTTTGGGTCACCTAACCTTTAAATTGCTTACCCCCTAGCCATGGCCAACTTTGGGCAATAAAAGGAAACTTTTTAACACTCCCTTCTATTCCAGCTTGTAAGTGAAGGGCTCTGACTTATTTTATCTCATGTATATGAGGTACCTGCATGTATGTGTGCACCATGTGGGTGCCTTGTGTCCTGGGAGGTCAGAAAAGGATGTCAGATCTCCTGGAAGAGGGTGTTTGACTCTCATAGAACTGTAGTTACAGTTGGTTATGAGCCACCATGTGGGTGCTGGGAATCGAACCCGGGTCCTCTGGAAGAGCAGCTTGTGCTCTTAACTGCTAAGCTGTTTCTCAGGCCCCCAGGTGCTAATCCTTACAGAGTCCCTCTCTGCAGGTTTTCCTCCGAATAAGTCACTTGTTCCCCGTCTGTCTTATCTCCTCATTGCTCTTTTGAGCTGCAGAAGCATGTCTGTCCTGTGCGGGCCTGGGATCCGGATGGTCTAGGACAAGACTCAGGCCTGTGAGCACCAGACAAGCACCTCCTGACTGACTCACCTCCTGGAACTGGAGAGAAGGCCGCCTTGTAAAGAGTTGGTGTGGAGCAATGACTGCTCTAGACGGGTCAGCTCCGGTTCCTGAGTGAACCGGCTTCAGAAACGTTCTCACTCTGCTTCCTTCCTCCTCCATGGCCTGCCCAGTTCCCTCACTGAGTCTGAGGAGGGAACAGTAAGGCTCCTCTTGCCTGGGGCCATTTTCCTGGTCTCTATAGATCGCTCCATTAACTCACCTAGTAGAGTCCAGCGCTCCCCAGCTCCAGGTGAGCAGCTCAGAACAGTAGCATTAACAGGAGCGGTGGATGGAAAACAGGTGTCAAGTCCTGGAGCCTCTTTTCCAAGGGCATAATCCATTCCCAGCACTAAGCCCTCCCTCGGCTGCTGATCCTGTTACTTGGGGGTAGGGGGAGGTAGGAGTGAAACATGGCTATGGCGCTAGCCCCAACTATCCTTTTCCTTCCTCCCTTCCCCCTCCCTCCCTTCCTCCCTCCCTTCCCCTCCTTTCCTCCTAATCTACAGTAAGGGCATCAAACCCTAGGCCTCACCCATGCACGCATGCTGGGCAGGAGCTCTACCAGGATCTCAGCCCGCAGGCCTTAAGCACTTCGCAAAGGACCCTAACTCTTCAGTCCACCACAGTGAGGGTTCAGTTTTGGAGGGACACAACTGGGCCATACAATGTCCGCATGGAGGTTAAGTCTTGCCTTCTGCCAGCCCTCTTCCCACCCCATTCCACAGAGAAACTCTGCTGCGTCTGAACGTTTGCCCGAGGCTTTCATTGAACAGAGTCTAGCCATACCTTTGGCTTTTAGTATTAAACAGAGGAACTTGGCTGGGTTGAATAGTATCTCTCTCAAAATTCATGTCTTTAGAAATTTAGAATATGGCCTTGTTTAGAAATAGGATCTTTGAAATTGGCTCAGATGAGGTCATGGTGGATGGGGTGAGGGCTCCAAGACCAGTGTAACTTCATAAGACAGAGGAGGAAAAAATCAGACGTGTAGACACACACAGAAAGAAGGCCGTGTGACTGAGGTGGTGATCGGAGGGATGGATCTACAGTCCCAAGCATTGCCGAACTGCCAGGAGCAGAGGAGGCAAGTAAAGATTCTCCATAGAGCCTCGGAGGGCCAGCATGCCTGGCCAGCTACTCAACTTCAGCGTTCTAGCCTCTAGAATGGTGACATAATATTTCCATTGTCTGAAGTCCCTAGTTTGGAGTGGTTGTTCTGACAGCCCCTAAGAAACTAATCCTGGGACTCCTGGCTGGCAGTACAACAAAACAAACACTCCCTCCCTCGGTGGTGTGACGGCTCATGGTAGAGTACTTGCCTAGCATGCACAAAGCCCTAAATTTGGTTCCCAGCACCACATAATCAGGGTGTGGTGGCTCACACTTATAGTTCCAGCACTCAAGAATATGGGAAGGAAGATCCTGCCCCAACCTGCATGGCTTAGGGATTGACCTAACTGGGGCACCAGGAAATGAAGAAAGGATAAACACACATACAGAAAAGCTGGAATTGAGCGGACCGTGGACTCCGATGGAGACTCATTCACAGGGGCCCAGAAACTCAGTACATTTATTTTATACATCTGAATTGAGGAGGCAGGTTTGTTGTGCACAGCTGGATGAAGAGGCATGTTTAGCTAATCTTGGTAGCAGGGTGGTCTCTGTAGGGGAGCAGTTTCAGGGACTGAACATCCTGGAGGAAGACACGACCACCCACATTTTCTACATATACTGCAAACATCCACACATGAACCAGGGGGAGGCTTTGACATTCTGAGACACTGAGGTTCTTTTTTTTTTTTTTTTTTTTTTTTTTTGGTTTTTTGAGACAGGGTTTCTCTGTGTAGCTTTGCGCCTTTCCTGGAACTCACTTGGTAGCCCAGGCTGGCCTCGAACTCACAGAGATCCGCCTGCCTCTGCTTCCCGAGTGCTGGGATTAAAGGTGTGTGCCACCACCGGCCGACACTGAGGTTCTTGACATGGCCATGATAATGTCAACAATACACATCCACTCGGGACTTCATCCGCTCCCCTTAGGACCTGAAGTTGGCAGTCTTTCTCAGCTGCCTAGAAAGTTTGAGGCTCACCTAGGTTATATGAAATCCTGTCTCAACGCCCCCCACACACAACAAAACAAAACAACCCCCTACACTCCAAAACAAAACAATTATCTGAACAACTTCCTTCATCCGGAACACTTCCATGGCGTTTGCCTTTGTTTTATTCATATGTCTTTTTTCTTACTACATTGCCTGGGCTAGTCTCAAGCTTCTGGACTTGAGTGATGGCCTCAGCCTCTTGATGTCTAGGACTACAAACATACACCATGCCTGGTAGCCTGTTATTTTTATTTATTTTATTTTTGTTTGTAATAGAGAAACATTCTTTTCAATAATTACCAACTCATTAAATTTTAATTTTATTGTGTGTGTGTCTACACATGCACTAAAGTGTGTACATTTGTGCCAGAGTCTGCATTTAGAGGTCAAAGGGCAACTTTCAAGAGTCAGCTCTCTCCTTTCAGTTCAGGTGTTAGGATGTCAGTGCCTTTGCCCGCTGAGCCAGCTCACTGTCCCTGTTTTCATTTTTATTGGACTTGACAAGTACTAGGCCATGGTGACTCCTGCCTATAACAATAGCACTTGGGAGGCTGAGGCTGGAGGATCCCATCTCCAAAATCCACAAGGTCAAGCACAGCATCAGTGGATGAGGGCCCATGATGGCAGGAAGAGGAAATATTTGTGTAACAACAACCCCAGCCACCACATGAAGGGTGAGATTTCCTTATCAGGTTACAGGGAAATTTATGTGTATGTAACTGAAGTAGCATGACAATAATGAACAGTTATTGGAAGCATCTTACACAGCAAATACCACCCTAAGTATTTACGGCCTAACAGCATAGACACAATCCAAAAATATAGGGACTTCAAGCCACCACCATTTTGCTTGCACTTCTGGGAATCAAGGGCAGGCCCATTGGATGGGGCTCTCTTGTGTACCAGTTGGCAAGGTTCACAGCTGCACTCAGCTGACGGCTGCCTTGGCCTGGGCTCAAGAGGCAGCAAGCACGGTACTTGCCTTCCAAGAGACCAGCTTGGGCTTCCTTGCAGCATGGGACTTCTTACATGGTAGTGGCCTTCCAAGGGGGTAGATATTAAAAACTTAACTTTAGTTACCACACAGCATAACTCTACCACACTCTACTGGTCTGTACAAGCTTCCTCTTATAGGTGTGAGGGATTACTAGAACCGCAACAGTTTAGCTGAACACAAATGTGTCACCTTATCATTCCGGAGGTCACAATTCTAAAATGGTCCCTGAAGACTAAACTCAGGCTTAGGCAAGGCTGCTTTTCTTTGCAGAGGTTCAGGTGGACATTCTAGTTGTGCTTTCTTTCTTTATTGAATGTTTTGAGACAGGGTCTCACACAGTTCAATCTGACATAGCCTGCTCTGACCTCCAGCTCCTTCTCCTGTCTCCACCTTCCCAGTGCTGGGATAGTGGGCATGGAACACTGTACCGGGTGGTGTGGTTCTGAAGACGGAACCCAGGCCTTCGCGAATGCCAGGCAAGCGCTCTATCAACTGAGCTACATCCTCAGCCCAGCCTTTTCTCCTCTCTGTCAACAGTGGCTTACATTACTTGGCTCCTGTGCTCCTTTGGTCTTTAAAGCTACCATGGCTGGTCAAGTCCTTGTCTGGCTGTCTCTCCTGTCTCCCTCCCTCATCTCTAAGGACCCTTGTGGCCTCACCTCAAGGACAGCAGATTAGGAAACAAGCTATGTGCAGCCTAGGTTCTGCTCTGCCGTGTAATATACTATCTGCCTATAGATTCTAGGGGTTAGAGCTGCATATCCTGGAGAGGGGATGGTCTTCTATGGAGCACAGGGTCAAAATCAGTGAGCAGGCGAGTCCAGGCTCCTGGGAAAGGAAAACAGAGTCCACTAGCTGGTGGCAGGAGCAGAGCTCTGAGGCTCCAGCGGTCCACCAGGGCATACATCTAGTCATGTTCCCCACAATCTCAGGAGGCAGTGCTCACATTATCCATGTGCCAAAGTAGGAAGCAAGTGGGCAAATGGCACATGAGATCACAGCAGATGCCACTCTGCCCAGCCCAAGCCCTCCTTTCACTTTTTATTCTGAAACAGCATCTCACTAATTTGCTGAGGTTGGCCTTGAACTCACTTGGTAACTCGGGCTTGCCTTGAGCTTGTGATCCTCCCAAGTGTAGTTGGTTTTTGTTGTTGTTGTTGTTTTCTCTTTACTCTTTGGGGGCCTACCACCCAGCTCCCAAATAATCACATGGAGACTCTTATTCTTTCTTATGAATGCCTGGCCTTAGCTTGGCTTGTTTCTAGCCAGCTTTTCTTAACTTAAATTATCCCATCTACCTTTTGCCTCTGCGCTTTTATCTTTCTATCTACCTTTCTTTACTTCTTACTCCATTGCTGGCTGTGTGGCTGGGTGGCTGGCCTCTGGAGTCCTCCTCCTTCTCTAGCTCTTCCTTTTCAATTCCCCATCTCTTCTTTTCTCTCTCCTCCCAGATTTCTCCTTCTATTTATTCTCTCTGCCTGCCAGCCCCACCTACCTTTTCTCCTGCCTTGCTATTGGCCATTCAGTTCTTTATTAGACCATCAGGTGTTTTAGACAGGCAAAGTAACACAGCTTTACAGAGTTAAACAAATGCAACATAAAAGAACATGACGTATCTTTGCATCATTAAATGAATGTTCCACAGCATCAACCAATGTAACACACCTTCAGCTAATATTCCCCAACACCCAAGTACTAGGATGATATAAGCCTTTGTCACCAAACTTAGCTCTCAAACCCATCTCTGGTTGCTAGTCCTTATTCTTAGGAGCTGTGCACAAGAAGTGGAAGGCTATTTAAAGTCACATTCAAATTTAGAAGGACTGTGAATAAAACCAGGGGTTTTGCTTTGTTTTGTCTTTGTGGTGGTCCTGGAGGTTCAACCCAAGATCTTGATAGATATGCTTGCTACCACTGAGTGACACCTCAGCCCTCAAATAGAACGCACTTAATTCATCTGGCCTTTTATTCAGTAACTGTGGAGA
Source organism: Peromyscus leucopus (assembly GCF_004664715.2). Lineage (NCBI taxonomy): Eukaryota > Metazoa > Chordata > Mammalia > Rodentia > Cricetidae > Peromyscus > Peromyscus leucopus. The sequence goes on along the minus strand of NC_051071.1, from coordinate 14,598,911 downwards.
ACACTGTTCCAAGCTGGAGGGTAATCATAGACGCAACACGTTAACTCAAAAAGAGTCACCTCTTTTGGCTAAGTTCTGATCTCTCTTTCCAGAACCTGGGAAAGAGCCTGGTGCAAAGACTTGCAGGAAGAAGGGAACACAGGCCTTTTTACAAAATGATGCTTTTGGATAAACTCACTGAGCCAGCACACACATCCTGTTGAGCCAGGCTCTGTGCAGAGCACATAGGACAAAAATAACAAAGTGAGCCCTGCCCTTCAGAAGTCAGTGTGTATGAGTTGAGTGTGGCGACACACACTGTATTCCCAGCTACTGTGGGTCCCGAGGATCGCCAGGCAACAACAGCTCGGTTTACAGCTGTCTACATTTTTATACCCAGGCATGCAGAACATGAAGATGTTGACCACAGTTTTTGCCTGTCAGCAAGGTAAGGTTTTCTCCTCCAATATTAATACTCAGAACAGAAGGGGTTACCTCATATTTATCATGTGACACCCATGCTTTCAATTGTGTCACATGTGACAAGAACATGTCCATCACCTCTCCCCACTCACTCTCCCTGCAGAAGTGGAGATGGATGGAGCCCTGGGTCTCCTCTCTGTGAGGCAAGTACCACGCCACTGAGCTACATGAGTCTCATTTCCAGCATGAACACATGGGCAGCAGGCATGCTGTTCTTGGACTTGTGGAATAAAAACCAAGGCTAGGCATGGAGGCGTGTGCCTTTAATCCTAGGAATCAGGAGGCAGAGGCTAGAGGATCTCTGTGAGCTCAAGACCAGCCTGGTCCATGAAACAAGGCTAGTTGGTCTATGCAGCAAGACCTTGTCTAAAACAACAATAAACAAAGGCATGAAACAGCACGTGCATCCTAGTCACTCAGAATGCTGAGGCAGAAGGATTATTTGAGTTCAGGAGTTCAAAGCTTGCCTGGCAACATAGAGAGCCTGAAAACAAACATACAAACAAGGAGAAAGAAAGAGAATTTTAAAAAAGAAGCAACTGACACAGCTCTTCCAGGCTTGGTGGCACACACTGATAATCCCAGCACTCAGAAGGCTGAGGAAGGGAGATCAGGAGTTCAAGGTCAGCCTTGGCTACATAGCAAGATCAAGGTCGGCCTGAGCTGTCCTGAGCTACCTGAGACCCTGTCCTGGAAAACCAGACTAAATAAACAAACAAAGAAAGCAAAATTCTGCTTTTCTGAACTCAACAGTTACCTTTAAGCAATTCAGTCTAAACGTGACGAGGAAAGATACCAAGAGACGTATGTGCCACCCTGGGCATTTCCTGTCCCCTATGGCCATGTGAGGGGACACAGACACATACCTGGAAGCTCTGACAGGAGTTGCCTGAAGACTGAGGTTTTAAAGGGGGATCTGGTCCCCCTAGTCCTGACAGCTAGTTCAGGGCTGGGTTCGTGGGTGGAGCCTGTGATTCAAGCAGGATGATGGGGTCTCTCCTCCAGGGGGTTGCAGAGCAGACACAGTCACTCATGCAGGATGATGGGGTCTCTCCTCCAGAGAGGTGCAGAGCAGACACAGTGATTCATGTAGGATGATGGGGTCTCTCCTCCAGAGGGGTGCAGAACAGACACAGTGATTCATGTAGGATGATGGGGGTCTCCTCCAGAGGGGTGCAGAACACACAGTGATTCATGCAGGATGATGGGGTCTCTCCTCCAGAGGGGTGCAGAGCAGACACAGTGATTCATGTAGGATGATGGGGTCTCTCCTCCAGAGGGGTGCAGAGCACACAGTGATTCATGCAGGATGATGGGGTCTCTCCTCCAGAGGGGTTCAGAGCAGACACAGTGATTCATGCAGGATGATAGGGTCTCTCCTCCAGAGGGGTGCAGAGCAGACACAGTCACTCATGCAGGATGATGGGGTCTCTCCTCCAGAGGGGTGCAGAACAGACACAGTCACTCATTCAGGATGATGGGGTCTCTCCTCCAGAGGGGTGCAGAACAGATACAATGGGGAAGAGCTGTCTTCACGTCTCTGTTGAGGGCGCGGGAAGAGATTTGCTTGCTAGGACACATGACTACAGTGTCGGGCAGAATGGGTGGCATATGGGGTGGGGGAGGGGACATGTGCCTTAGCAACATAAGCAGGAGCCACTGTGGGATGTGAGTAGTGAGCTGTTGGGACAAGGTCTTTGGTAAGCCTGCTGGTTTTTTAAAAAGTAGCCGAGTTTGAGGAGTTGCTGGTGCCACCCAACAAGAGCTCTTCTCAAAGATCCCAGTTAGATAAAGTCTCTGTCCTTCCCCCATCTTGATTTCCTACCCCACCCTGGAGTAAGAGGCAGAGGAGGAACAGAATGGGCAGGTTAGGAATGTCTCCCAGTGATAAAACACCGACCTAACACTTCTGAGTCCTGGGTTTGTGGGCTGGCACCACAAAAACAAAAGAATGGGGTGGAGAAAAGGCTGTGGCCACGTCTGGTAAAGGGAAGACGAGCTTTGAACCGAATGAGGAAGTTGGGTGTTTGGTTGAGGTGGAGTCAGGAGGTTCTGGCTGGCTTTCTCGTTGGTGCTAGAAAAGGAGGCATATCTGTCCCCCAGAGCATCATCCAGAGGTGGGATCCAGCAGAAGAGAATCAAAGCCATCTCCAGGGTGATGGTTGGTCTCGCTGACAAGTCGATTGAACTGAGAAGTGCCTAGGAGTTTCTCACGGTGTACATCTGTTATGTCTCTGAGAGTGTTTCCAGAAATGATTAACTGCAAAGAAAAGGCCTGTCCTGAATGCCGGAGATGTTGTCCAACAGGCTGGGGTCCTGGATGGAGAAACAGGAAAGAAGCAGGAACTCAGTAGCCTGAGTATTCCCTCTGTCTCCCGGCTGTGAGGTGAGCAGTTCTGTTCTCACGTTCTTCTGCCATGATGCCTCACCACTGGCCCAGGCACAATGGTGTCAGCCGACCATGGACCAAGACCCCCAAACAGTGAGCCAAAGTAGATTCTTCTTCTTTTAAAATGTTTCTTTCCAGTCGGGTGGTGGTGGCACACATCTTTAATCCCAGCACTCGGGAGGCAGAGGCAGGTGGATCTCTGTGAGTTCAAGGCTAGCCTGGGCTACAGAGTGAGTTCCAGGAAAGGCGCAAAGCTACACATAGAAACCCTGTCTCAAACAAAACAAAACAAACAGTAACAACAACAAAAAAAAAATAGTTTCTTTCCATCTGACACTTTCTGATTTCAGCCATGGGCCCAGCACCATGACTCTGGATAAGAGTCTCGGGAGCTACGGGGACCGCCCTCAGCCTCTGCCGCTCCAGCTCTTCCCTAAACAACAGGACAGGGGGACATTCCTGGCACTGCGCTCCTTACTATAGCTGTCTGGCACCTTGACTGGCCCTGGACCGAGGGACTGTGTTTCCTCTCAGTCTTGACCTTCAGCACAAAGGGTATAGAAGATTAGTGGCAGCTGGGTGTGATGGGGCATGCCTGTAATCTCAGCACTCGGAGCTGAGACAAAGCATCATGAGTTCAAGCCTAACCTTGGAGAGAGTGACACATTGCTCAAAATAAACACGTAAGATAATGGCAGAGGTAGGGAGAAGCATCATGGTAGAACATGTACAAAGCCAGGGTTCAATCTTCTGTCCTCAAAACGAAAGTAAAATAGAAGTTTCTTATAGGGCTGGAGAGATGGATCAGCGGTTAACAGCACTGGCTGCTCTTCTAGAAGACCCGGGTTCAACTCCCAGCACCCACATGGCAGCTCACAACTGTCTATAACTCCTGTTCCAGGGGATCCAACACCCTCGCACAGACATACATGCAGGCAAAGCATCAATGCACATAAAATTAGAATAAAAGTTTCTTGCAGAGAGAATGAGAAATCCCAGGCACCAGAGTGTGCAGAAGTTGATGGGGGAGGGGATCAGCCGCAATGGACAGGTGCTTCTCCTTACATCACACCTCAGAGGGCTGTGGACTCTGGGCTGTTGGAGCTCAGAAGCCATGGGGACCATGCGCTTTCATTGTAAGTTCTCCTCAAGCACACTCGTCTGCCCTTCAGACTCTCCATTTGAAACTTGACAGGCCTACAGTGGCCTTTTCTGACCCAGAGACACCTGGCTAATTCACATCTCTTTTTCACAAGTACAGTGTAATTCTAATTAATCTTATCAATAAAAACCAGGAGTCAGATATTGGGGTAAAAACCTTAAAGGTCAGAGAAGCAGGGGGACAACCATAGCCACTTCCTACCTCTCCAGTTCCTCCGACCAAAAAGGGGCAAGATCCTATCTTACCCCCGCCTTACCACTTCCTGTCCTCTCTACAGTCCTCCAAACCTCTATGGTTAACTAGTGGCTAACTTTGCCCTCTGATTCCAAGCAAGCTTTATTTGTCAGGACACAAACAAAATATCACACAACACACAAGGATCACTGTTGTATCCAGTGATGGCCTGAGACCCCTGAACTAGAGTTACAGACAAAGGTACTGAATTCTTGTGGTCTTAGACTGAGTCCCACAGCAAGCAAAACTGGTTACAAAGAGCATATGCATCTTCCTGTTAACCCGAATAATTGGTTAACATAGACATCCACTTCTCAATCAGGTTAAATACTAAATATGCATCATAATTTGAGGTCAGGTTCAACTCAAGGATGTAGACCTGGGGAGAGTATGCCACCTTCCTATAATGCTCAAGTACACCTCCTCCCTGCCACAGAAAGGGACACTTGGGCTGAGTGACACTCACAGTCACACAGTGATAAGTCTACAAGGAAACATATGCCTCTGCTCTGTGTACACTTACTTGAGAAAGTTAGATCTCACACCTTCAACAGCTGTGGGCAGAGAGAGCCTGCCCTCCTCTGGGGGTTAGGCATCCTCAAATAACAAACTGTACCATGGTACACTGGCTAGTTCCATTTTTCTTCCAGAGATCCCTTATCCAGGAATGTCCTTGAGATTTTTTTTTCTTTTGTCCTCATCCCCTTGAAATCTTTTAAACACCTGCTTCATCCAGAAACACAAGAAAACTGAATCTTTCTAAGTCTAATTGGGTGAAGTTGGTCAACCTTGGGCCCATTTTCTTGGGCACACCACCTTCGTTATCCCTGCTTCTCACAAGAAACCTTAAAGGAACTGACGTTGCTCTCGGGCTTAAGCTTCGCCTCATCTTCCACGCTCTGTCTGGCCTTTCAAACTCTTTGTTTGAAGGTTGATCCTGTGTCCTTGTCCCCCACCCCTTCCTCTGTTCCTCCCCCATACATTGCAAACACCAATTCCAGTAAAATTTCTCCGCAGCTCACAGTCTGTGTTCACTGGAGGACTGGGTTATTTTGCTTCAAGTATGTCCACCCCATCCTCAGAGACACACCATTCTGTACTCAAGTCTGTACGCATGCCAGCTTGCCTGATCGTTTGGGGTTGTCCCAGGTGGGCCACGAATGTTGGCTTACTCTTCTGGAGAGCGCAGATATCCTAAATCTAGTGCCAGTATCACCCAGACATTTTGAGTTTATCTGACTAGCAATCACTCTTGTACCTACAGGAAGGAATGAGGCACGTGGTGAACTGCTGTGCGGGAAATCTTTGTTCAGTGTTAAAAAGCAAGATGGGAGTGTGGGGAGGGAGAAGGCGGTTAGGAGGGAATTAAAGCCAACAACCCTGGAAGGTCATTTTGGGAAATTAGGGAATCCGGTTTTTTTGTTTTGTTTTGTTTTTTTCTTTTATAAACCTCAAATCTTGCTGCAGCTCTCTCTGGCTTTCATTTCCAACCTCTTGTCTCTTACAGAAAAGGAAGCTGGCTTTAAAACTAAATGTAAACTCTTCTAGAAATAGGATGAGCAGTCCTCTCTTAGTCCAGTGGCAGAATTTTCTTTTCCACTATTAAAAGCTGCGTGGGCTATCCTTTTCTTTAAACACAGAGAAGCTGAACTGTGGAACTCCTCTCCAAATAATTAGTTTTTCCAGTGGACTCGAAAAGCCCCACATTTCCGTTATTTTATATGGCTGAGGTTTGTAACTGGAGCTGCTGCCCAGGGTTCCACAACATTTCACCCTACTGAGGTGCCCGACGCAAATAATCCGCACTGCCAGTCGAACAGTTAGGGCTTGTTCTGGCCGCAGAGAAAAGCCCAGAGGTGAAGTGCTTGGACGGAAGCCTTTGGTGGACGCTCACCCACAGTGCTTCGCTTCCCAGCATTAGCATTTGGAAGTGTCACCACCATGCCACAATAAAAGACGTTTTAAAATAGTTGGCTCCTGTGGTAAGCTAGTATTTGTGAGTTCATAAAAACAACAGCCTTCTAGTTATCTGCAAGACAAAATGCTTGGTGGTTGCTTCAGATCTGCCTCATGTGCTTCGCTATCTATGAGCTGGAAGACCAGAGCCAAGCCTGGGAGTCTGGGTTTAGGGGTGTTGAGGTGACTCCCCGATCCCTTCTCCCAGTGACATTCTCTTGTGATCATCAAGATGAGTTTGTTCTGTTTCAAACCCTCTCCACTTTCTGCAAACGCCCCCCTCCCCCACCTCACACTTCTGCCGATGGCCTGCTTCCTACACTTCACAAATGGACGTCATTGAACCAGACCCTCAGCTGCCTGCCCCAGCTCCGCCTTCACTGATGCCATCCCCATCTATCCTCACCCCTCGGGGGATGCTCCTTGCCCTGAGCTTAGGCTCCATACTGGCAGTGGGGATGCCAGCCCCTCCTGCGCCTTCCAGCCTCACACTGCACAGACTCTTCTCCCCTGTATTCGGCTCCTAACCACGCCCCAGCCCCACCTGCTACCCCCACACTGTATTAACTGCTCAATGTCGTCTCTCAAGACAAAACAGGAGCATCTCTTTGAAACCACAGTCCCTCTTTTCTATTACTCTTTCTTTTAAAGACTATTTTCTTTATGGTATTTGTGTGTGTGTGTGTTGTGTGTGTGTGTGTGTGTGTGTGTGTGTGTGTGTGTGTGTGTGTGTTGGAGGGTGTGGAGGTCAGGAGACAACTTTATAGGAGTCAGTTCTCTCCTCCCACCTTGGTGGACGCTGAAGAAAGAACTTAGGTCCTGGGGACTGATGTCAAGTACTCCTACCTGCTGAGTCAAATCCACGTCTCTCTCTTCTCTTCTTCCCAATGAAACTTTCAGAAGCCGAGGCAGGAAAATTACCAAGAATTTGAGGTCAGCCTGGGCTATGAAGTAAGACCGTGTCTCAAATTGAAAAAAAAAAAAGAAAAGAAAAGAAAAGAAATTCTGAGGCATAGTTTTCCTGTGTGTTGAACAAACACCCCTGCTATGGTCCTGTGCCTCCTGTACACAGCCACCAGAGCGGTGACACTTAACCTTCCTGGTGTCGCTTTCCTGTGTCCGACCCTCCCTGTCCTAGGCTTTCACCTCGCGAGGAAGTGTCACTGTTGCGTCTTTAACTCGGACTTAACCTCCTCGCCGTCCCAGCCAGCCAGTGCTGTGGATGAAGGCAGATGTCTATCTCAGGCCCACGTGAATCCATTCCTGCCCGATTGGTTAGGCTCTCATCCCTTGCCACTTTCTTGCCGACCACGGAGTTCTTTACTCATGCCAAGTCTTCACATGCTGGAAGTCTGTGTGGAAACGCGTCTTCTCTGCCACCTCATGACCTCACCTGGCTCATTACTTTGCTGCCAGGCTCAGTCCCCATGTTCCTGTGACACCGTTCTGGCCTTCCTTGGCTAACCTCCTCCCCAAGTCTCCTCTGTGACCTTCGTTAGGGGCTGAGAAAGCAGTCCTCTCACGGAGTTTATGTTCCTTACATTGCCCAGCCAATGTTTTAATTAATATTGTTCTAATTAATATGCACTGACTAATTTTAATAAGAGAAATGTCCTAAGGGATAAAGGAAAGGAGAGACAAGGCTTTATCCACTGAGCCATCTCCCCAGCCCTGTGAAATCATATCCAAAGATGCTTACGTATTGGCAGAGAACATCACTGGTTCTAGAGGACATTTCTAAAGATCCTTGATAATAGAATAGTTTGAGTAAAGCCAGGGTTTTATTTTGCTGCCAGCACTGTACTTTTGGGAGATCCATGACTTTATAACCTAGGCTTGGGAAGCAGTAACTGTAAAATCCAACTGTCGCCTAAGCAAATATTGACACGTCTTGTGGGACTGCTCGGTGAGTAAACTTGCTGTTCCTCACTGGGGCCGTGACAGCTCCGCAGACACTTGGGCTATTTCTTTCACAATTTGAAGGCTGCCTTTTCTAAATAGTTTATCAGTGAGTGCCATTACAATAGATGTTCCCCAATGTAAAGAAACCCCGTGACACTTGAAACAGCAGGAAACCGGTTTATTATCCTACACCATTACATTGAAGATAATGAGCTTTCCATTGAAGAGTGGGCAACGGTCTCTGCAGGACCATCCTTGACCTCTTGACTTTTTCTCAAGGTGATCAGTAGGTAGGTAGATGATATATATATATACAGATTGTGGTGGTTTGAATAGGAATGGCCACCATAGACTCAAGTATTTGAATGCTTAGCCCATAGGGAGTGGCACTATTAGGAGGTGTGTCCTTGTTGGAGTAGATATGGCCTTGTTGGAGGAAGTGTGTCGCTGTAGAGGTGGCCTTTGAGGTCTCATATGCTCAAGCTAGGCCTAGTGTGACACAGTCTTTTTCTACTGCCTACAGATCAAGATGTAGAACTCTCAGCTCCTTCTCCAGCACCCTGTCTGCTATATTTCCCACCACGATGATAATAGACTAAACATCTAAACTTTAAGCCAGCCCCAATTAAATGTTTTCCTTTATAAGAGTTGCTGTGTTGGGCTGGAGAGATGGCTCAGAGGTTAAGAGCACTGACTGCTCTTCCAGAGGTCCTGAGTTCAATTCCCATCAACCACATGGTGGCTCACAACCATCTGTAATGAGATCTGGTGCCCTCTTCTGGTCATACATGCTGTATATAAAGTAAATAAATAAATCTTTAAAAAAAAAATAAAAGAGTTGCTGTGGTTATGGTGTCTCTTCACAGCAATAGAAATCCTAAAATAAGTCACAGATTCAACTAAGCTTCAACTAGGAGGAGATTTGGAGTAGAAACTATATTGCCTAGCCTCTCTTGCAGCTAGATGTGGTGGAGCAATGGTGTGTGAATACAGTTGTTTGAGTCTTTCAGTGACTTCAAGGAGCAGGAACTTTTCATCCTTTGGGGTTGAAGGCCTATGTTGGAGCAATAGACTAATGCAGATGAAAAAGACAGAGTTCCAGCCCAGGGGTAGACTGTGTGTCCACAGTCCCCATTACTTGGGAGACTCAGGCTGGAGGATAACTTAGTCCCAACAAGGACAATAGACTGAGACTATATTCTAAATTGGAAAATACAGAGTGCCTGTCCTCTGACCATGGACTGATCAGAGTTGTTAAGATGTTTTAAAAAAATTCTAGGCAATATGTGGTTTTGTCTGTGTATATACTTTGGCATGCATGACCCAAAGAGGAAAGAATTTATTTTCTCGATTTGCTGCATGTGTGTGCCTGTTCATGTGTGTAGGTGAACGTGTGTGTGCCACTGTTCATGTACTTGTGTGCTTGGGTGTGTACAAGATGACAACCTTGTGTGTTGTTCCTCAGGCTCCATCAACCTGATTTTGTTGTTTGTTTGTTTGTTTCTTTAGACAGTCTCTACCTTCCTGGCACTGGGGTTACAAGTGTGTGACACCATGCCTAGCTTAGGCTGGAGGATTGAATTTTGGGGCTAGCCTGGGCCACATAGCAATATTGTATCTCAGGGTGAGGGGATTCCAGGAGAGAGCTCAGTCAGTGAGGTACCAGCATTGCAAGGACAAGGATCTGAATTTAAAAGTTGGGCATTAGTGGGATGGTGATGGTACATGCCTTTAGTCCCAGCACTTGGGAGGCAGAGGAAGGCAGATCTCTGTGAGTTCGAGGCTACCCTGGTCTACAAAGTAAGTTCTAAGACAGCCAGGGCTACACAGAGAAACCCTGTCTGGATAAAAATCAAAACAATCAGTCCTCCAGCCTAAGCTTCCGGTGTAGCTGGATGAGCAGGCGTGGGACTCCACACTTCCGTGTCCTTTAGCACCCAGTCTGTATTCCGTGTTTGTGATCGCGACAACACAAGAAATGTGCATTAGCACAACTGCATTAAGATGACTCCCTTCCAGGATGAAGGAGTGAAAGTCCCCCTCATAGGTCAAGTTGAAAGCTATAGGTCACAGTATGCACACTTCTTCATCCTCAAGATGTCTTTTGGCTCGAAGAAGCTAATAACTAGATGATGCAGCCTCCTCCTTCTCTTTCTTCTCCCCATTTTTAATTTTTTTTTAAATTTGACTTTCCAAACAGAAGCAAAGTAGAAATCCTTTTAGCAAGCCAGGGAAACATATTCTCAGGAGCATAGTTTGGGAAACTTGGATTTAGAAGAACAACCAGTTGAATGCCAGGTGTATTGCTATACATCTCTGATCCCAGCCCTCAGAAGAGGGAAGCAGAAGATTCAGGATCTCAAGGCCAGCCTGATACACCTTAGACCAGGTCTCAAAAACACAAACCCAGTTCCTTTTCCATTTTGAAACGTGTGTAGTAAGCGTGCACATGTACATTTTGCTTGTGTATAGGTACCTTCATATGAGTGTGTATTTGGTGTCCCAGAGTTGTGCAGGGAATATTCCTTGAGTGCTCTTATACCTTATTCATTGTAGCAGAGTTTCTCAATCAAACCCAGAGCTTACCAATACGGTTACTCTTGCTAGCCAGCCTACTCTGGGGACTCTAAGCCGTCAATCACTGGTGGACATCCACAGCCAACTGGCATTTACATGTGTTCTCGGTACCCAAGCTCTGGTTCTCACGCTTGCACAGCAAGAGCTTTTACCACTAGTCATCTCCCTAGGCCCCAAAACCATGGTGGTTTTTTTTGGGGGGGGGCACGCAGGGGCTCACTCTGTAGCCCTGGCTAACCTGGAACTCACTGTGTAGACAAGACTGTCCTCAAACTCAGAGCGATCTGCCCGCATCTGCCTCCTGGGTTCTGGGATTGGATAAGGCATGTGCCACCATGCCTGACTCTAAAATCAAATTTTAAAGAAGAAGGAGGAGGAGGAGGAGGAGGAGGAGGAGGAGGAGGAGGAAAAGAAGAAGAAGAAGAAGAAGAAGAAGAAGAAGAAGAAGAAGAAGAAGAAGAAGAAGAAGAAGAGAAACCCAGTTAAAAGACAGTATCATTGAACTCAGTGCTTTGGTATTTGAGAGCCCTAGGGGGGGGGTCTGACTATGCAGGGTTCTCTAAAAAGAAGGATGGAGCAATCCCTCTCAGCTGTGACTCCCAGCACATCTGTGAGATTAGCAAGCACTGGCACAAAACACTGCAAATCTGAAGCAGACAGAGAAGCATGGTTATAAAGTTAGAATCAGGTCAAAGCCATCTGCGGCGGGAGCCTCCCTCGGCTAGGCAGCCCTGTCTGAAGGCAGCGAATCCACAAGAAATATTTGCAGTAAGGGCCTGTGAAAGCGGCAAAGTAATAGGCCACAGAGCACAACAGCATTCCAGTTTCCCAGCTCTGAGAGTAACTAGCATAAATACCTCATAGCAAGCAACACGCTGCCAATGGTGTCTTCTAAATTAAAGGAATGATTTCATTAATTGATGCTTCAATGGCTGGCTAAATATTTACACACTCCACAAGCACTGTACTCAAAATTTACAATAGCAAAGCAGCCTGCAGCAACCAAAATATTGATTGAGTCATAAAAACTCAAGGTTATTAACCCAAGTGTCTCCCTGCTTTGTATCAAACTAATTGTGAGGCCAGGGAATGCAATTTCTGAGACAATTACCAGCAATGGGGACTTCAATGACTTTGTCTCATTGTATTGAATAAATAAACAGTAGCTGCCTGAACCAGGACACCGAGTGAGGTCCCTGCCAAATGCCAGTGTTAATCAAAACATTTCCCTTCCCAGGCCTAGACAACTCTTTATCTGAATCTAGACCTGTGCACACGCCGAGTATGAAACCGTGTTCCTGAACCTCTGCATCTCTCCAGGCAGACATCTCTCTCTGACAGGACATTGCCAGTCTGGGAAAGGAAAACAAAGTTAAGTACAAGTTGTCAAATAGTGAATAGTGTCTCCATCGCCCAGGTCTTCTGGGCTGGCTTGATGCTGGGACAGAAACTCAAGGTTAGCTTGGGAAGGTCCATGTGGAGGGTGGCTTTGTGCTGCTGTGTTGTGGGTTGTTTTGTTTTGTTTGAGGAGTCAGGCAACATTCCCCCTTAAACTCAGGACATAGCTGGGTGTAGCTTGATCAACAGCTGCAAAACAATGTATCAAACTGGGGTGGTCACAAACTGTCTCAAGTTAGGTCTGGCCACTGTTCCTCAATAAACCAATTGAAAGAACCAAATGAATCCTGGAAAGTATAGAAAGAAAAATCCATTTAATGTGGCCACATTAGGAAGAGAGACAGAGGCCAGAGTCTGTCTTCAGTGGCCTGAAGGGAGATCAGAATTTAAGCAGAGGGCCAAGGCTATCCAAGCAGTCAGGGTCAAGGTGTGTCTGTGCCCACCGGTAACCATCATTATTTGGGTTTTGGTCCTACCCTGCAAGGTGGTTTGACAAGTTGTTTAGAACTGTTTGAAACTTCTTCCTGGGTGACACGTTCCCTCTCTGGCTGGCACCCTTTCCTTCTCCCAGCATGTGAGTCCTGAAGAAATTCCCACTTCTTTGGAGTCCATGTTTCAACAGTTTGATGGACTGAGAGACACAGAGTCTCTTTAGAATGTCTTCATTTCTGTCAGGCCTGCTACGGACGGACAGGGAGGAAGCCGACTTTCAGCCGACAGGGGGGAGATGTGGAGGAAGCCAGCTGAGGCGGCTTACAGCGACAGGCCCTTTCTGTAGTCGAGTGCCAGGGGTCAACGCAGGCGGTACCACACAGAGCAGTGGAGGTGTCGTGATGCTGTGGGGTCAGTAACCCTTCCAAGGAGAGATCACGCCACACACTTAGACACTGATAAAGAGAACAGCTCTTTAGTACTAGCGTGTGACGGGTCCTGGCTAACTCACAAAAGTTTCCTCAAACAGGAAACTCACATAGGCCTCAGGTTTATGCGTTCTAAATACACTGCCATCCATATAATCCTTCAGGCCCAGGCCCCAGGTTACACTTTGAACAACTTAAACAGAGGCAGGAGTCTGCAAGGTATTTCCAGAATTATTTCTTAAGTACACCAGTGTTGTTCTTTTTGACTAGTTGCTACCGGGAGTCACCTTGCCCACCGTGCTTTTCCTGAGAAGAGTGTCCACCTTTGTGTCCAGGATTATTGTTTCAGATGTTCTCCTGGTCACAGCTGGTTTATCAGTGCAACCCTGAAGTTACAGCCTGTGAAGGAAGAAGCTTTATGCTGCGGTCTGAATGCCTGTGTACCCTCCTCACTCATTTACTGGGATCCCAGCCCAGGAGATAGGGCCTTGGGGGGCGATTAGGCGGTAGGTTGGGACCCTCATGAATTGGATCAACACTCCTATTACAAGAGGCCAGAGACAAAGCCTCATCTCTGTCCACACCAAGGCACATTAATCCAGAACCTGCTGGTTCCTTGTTTCTGCACTTCCCAGCTTTTAGAACCGCAAGAAGCATTCCCACTAAAACAAGGAACGAGACCAGGATGAGCATACTCTCCACTCTCTTCAGTACGGTTCTGGAAGTCTCTGCTAGACCAGCAAGGCAAGAAAAGCAAATAAGGGGCCGGAGAGATGGCTCAGGGGTTAGCAGCACTGACCGCTCTTCCAGAGGACCCAGGTTCAATTCCCAGCACCCACATGGCAGCTCACACCTGTCTGTAACTCCTGTTTTGGGAGATCTGACACCCTCACACCAATGCACATAAAATAAAGTTAAATAAATTATAAAAAAAAGAAAGAAAAGCAAATAAAAGGGGTAAAATATGAAAGGAAAAAGCCAGAATATCCTTATTTGCCGATGATACAATCCTATAAGTAAGAGCCCCTAAAATCTCCACCAGAAAATTACTAGGTCTGGGAAACACTGTCTGCAAAGGAGCAGGATACACACATCATTAGCATATGGAAACCAGTAGTTCTCCAATACACCAACGATAAGCATGCTGAGAATGAAACCATTCACAATCGCCGCTAAAAACAAGTCAACAAGCAAAACAACAGACACCTTGGCACAAACCTAAGCAAGGACGTGCAATACCTCTATGAAGAAAGCCCATGGCCAAAGATTAGGGGAATCTCCCTTCAAGCTCTGAAGTGCAGGTCTGGGATGGGCCACACAACGAAGAAACACTTTAATCAACCCTGGTTTTTCTTAGTTTTTTCTTCTTCTGATACTGGGGATTGAACCCAGGGCCTTTTGCACATTACACATACACTCTGTTGCTGATTTGCAGTCCTGTCCCTGAATTAGTGATCTCTAGGGGAATAGTACTTACAGAATGAATTTATATATATTCATTTATTTATTCTATATTCTAATATATTTGTATATATTCATTTATTAGAAAGCTCACAGGCTGTGGTCCAGCTCGTCCAACAATGGCTGTCTACCAATGGAAGGCCCAAGAATCCAGTAGTTGTTCAGTCCACCAGGCTGGCTGTCCTTGCTGGTCTTCGATACATGCTGAGACCCCGGAGAAGTAGGCACCAATGCCAGTGAAGGAATGGACTTGCCCACAAGAACAAGAGCAAGCGGGCAAAGAGCGAAAGCTTCCCTCTTCCATGTCCTCGTGTAGGCTGCCACCAGATCCTCCCACCTCAAAAGATCTGGATTGAACCTGGCAGTCCGTGGCGCACGCCTTTAATCCCACTCGGGAGGCAGAGGCAGGCGGATCTCCCTTGAGTTCAAGGCCAGCCTGGGCTACAGAGAAACTTTGTCTTGAAAAAACAAAACAAAACAAAACAAACAAACAAACAAAAAAACCAACAACAACAACAAAAGATCTGGATTAAAAGTGGGTCATCCCACTTCAAATGATTTAATTAAGAAAAAAAAAATTCCTCCCAGGTGTGCCCAGCCTTTGGGGTCTTAGTTCACTCCAGATGTAGTCAAGTTGACAACTGAGAACAGCCACCACAGCCCCCGGCAGGTTTATCTACTGAAGGCAGAGACTGGCTTCCCTACAGCCAGGAGAGAGCCTGTGTGGTCAGAGGTGGAAGTGGAAATAAGGTGAGCAAGGGAAGTAGATGGCGGTCTAGGGCTTCAGTGTGGGGTCTCACTCGTGGTGCCCACACTTGCAGGAGGTGTGACTACGCTTCCAGAATGCCCGGAGAAGCCATCAAATCCAGCTCTCAGTCTTCCATAATCTGTCATGAGAAGCCTGGTGCCCACCAACCACCCACTCAGAGGGTCTATTGCTCGAAGTGGCCAGGGGGCTAAACATAAGCTACAAGCTTTGACAGGGGTGGGGTCGGGGAGCATGGTTCTCCAACTCTCTTAGTACTGCTGTGTCAAGAAAGTCCACTTGTTTCCAGAAGAGGACTAGGTGACTAGGAGGCCTGATAACTCATGGGAATGCATACCTTTGATCCGTTACTGCTGAAGTCAGACTTAGTTCAATCCAGCCTTCCAGGACACAGACAGGACTCGAGTCTGAGGCAGGGACTGATCACAAATCGCCTTGGAAGACATTTCTATAAGCTGGGCTTTGCCTTTGAACAGTGGGTGGCACCATGAAAGACTTTCAGGCGTAGGAGCAGCATGCCTGGATTTGGTAAAAATAAAGTAAAACATAGTTTTAAAGGATTGGGATGGGCCTGGGGGACAAGAAAAGGCCAGCCCTGGGCAATTGGGGGGACGGGAGAATTGGGCATCGGCTTGAATTGGGGCATTGATGGCGGCATTGGAGAGAGGGGAAGGGATCTCCTTTCTCTTGCTTGTGAGACAGTGTTCCACTATGCAGCATTGGCTGGGCGGAACCCACAGTAACGCTCTATCTTCCACCCCTGGTGTTCTGGATAGGCATTTGCCACCGTGCCTATATTATCAACTGTATCAGGTCAGGACCTTACAGACTCTACAGGGGAGGAGACTGAGAAGTCAGATGATGTGCCCACATAGTTCCTGACTGGACATGAGAGTGAGGAAGACATGCAGCATGAGTGTGGATGGGGAGGCTTTTGAGATGGGGACTGGAGGGGGAGGAGAAGCAGGGCTTTCCAGGAGGTTGAGCTAGAATTCCTCCTGGACTTGCTGGGTTATAGAGGTGAAGACATCCAGCCTCATCTCCCTGTAACCCTCTTAAAAACTCCAGAATGATACGCTTTGCTTTTCTCTTCCCTAAGGGGCTGTAAGGAGATGCTGGATGGGAAAGCAGATTCAGTGATTACTGCTGTGGGTTCATTTTAAAGCTTTGGGGTTGTGCCCAGCTATGGGGTGTTTATCTCTGAGCCATGAGAGATGAAGCCCTTCTCTTTTCATGGGCAGCCACCACCACCACCACCTCATGTGTTTAATTGTCTCGTTTTGCATGGAAAGCCCTTTCTTTGGCAAAGGATTCATCGCCCAAGAGACCAGAATGAATCAAGTAAATATGTGGTTGGAGGGTTTCTAAAAATCTGCAGTTTAGTCCAGGAGATGAGCAAGATTCCTTTCCCCCAGGTAAGCAGCAATTAAGTGGGACGTCCAAATATGCATTCTGTACCTGATTGGCCCACGGCATAATTATGTATTTTAAGAATATTTTACACATGTGTCTGACATCCCTCCACACTGTTCAATCCACCAAGTAATTCTATACTTAGAACATGTGTTCTGCATAGTGAGTTGTTTTATAAACCCTCGTTAAAGGGAACCAAAGTAAAAGGCTGCAGCTGTAGCCCATTTTTCAGAAGTGTTTATGCCAACCAAAGGCAGATAGAGCTAAACAAATCAGAGTCGTAAGCTGTCCATGTGGCGCTTCCTCCTTGCCCGGGTAGTGTGTTCCTCGGGGGTGAACCTGTACCGCAGGAGTGAGCTTTGAGACTTCTGGGATCCCTCCTATAGCCCAGCTAGCAAAGGGAGAAAGAAAATCGGAGGAATAATAAGGCAAGAGTTGGTTGTCGCCCCTCCCTCCCCCCAGGAAAACTCCCAGGGCTCTGAGAATGAGAAGCTGGCTTTCTGGCAGCTGGCTGGCAAGTGAGGAAAAGGCTGGGGTCTGCCTTTCCCTAATGTACTACATTGGCCAAGGGGCAGGAGCGAGTAATATGACTTGGAAATTTGAGGGGGTCACTCAAGAAGCACAGAGTCCTTCTCCAAACCTCAGAATTGGATGCCTGAGGTCAGTGGCTCTCCTGGGTTCCCTGTTCAGAAACATGCCATGGTTTCAGAACTTTCGGCCTCAACTGCTCTTAGGCCACAGCAACTCACACAGAGTCTTGGTTTTCCAAGTGCTGCAGTTTCTCTTAAGTCTTTAAAAATGCCATTTCCAGGGCTGGAGAATGGCTCCGTGGTTAAGAGTCCTGGATGCTCCTCTGGAGGACCCAGGGTCAATTCCCAGTATTCACATGGCAGATTACAACTGTCTGTAACTCCAGTTCCAGTACATCCATGGCACTAGGGACGCACATGGTGCATATATATATATATATATATATATATATATACATATATATATATATATGTATATGCATGCCAGCAAAATACACACAAAATAAATATTTTTTAAAAGTACTGTTTGCATATTAACTCTTTCAAGCTGTAAGGGCCTGGCATTCACTAAGCTTGCCAGTGTGAAATAGGAAGGAAGCAAAGCAACTTTCAAACTGAATGGATTTGGTGAAAGGGTAGGACAGAAGCATTCTCAGCTAGTGTGGTTGCAGCTAAATTTTTTACAAATTATTATTGTGTGTATGGGTGTTTGGCCTACATGTATGTTGTACACCACATGTGGGTAGTGCCCACAAAGACTAAAACAGAAACTGCAGTTGAAGAAGG
The DNA here is from genome assembly GCF_004664715.2 of Peromyscus leucopus. Classification (NCBI taxonomy): domain Eukaryota; kingdom Metazoa; phylum Chordata; class Mammalia; order Rodentia; family Cricetidae; genus Peromyscus; species Peromyscus leucopus. Next base: position 14,581,015 of record NC_051071.1, on the reverse strand, counting down.
TTGTAAGCTGTCACATGAGGGCTGGGACTCAAACCCGGGGCCTCTGGAAGAGCAGCCAGTGCTCTCAACCACTAAGGCATCTCCCCAGCTCGAGGGCTGCACTTTAAGGCCAGAAATGCTGCAGAGGTTGGAAAGGGTGGTTGGGAACTTAGGGCCACACTTGGAAGGATTTTCAGGAAGGCAAGTGAAGAAGAAATTCACCCAATCATCAAAGTCTAAGAATCAGGAAAAGGTGAGAGGGGTGAGGAGTAAACAGGAATGTGACTAAATAATAAGGGGAGAGCCCAGAAACTGTCGTAACTGGAGGGCGACTTTGGGAAAGAAAAAGGAAAACATCCACAGGAAAAGACAGGTCGATCAAAGTACAGGCTTTGCTCACTTCGGACGGTTTTCTCTCCATACCCTTGGAAAAGATCCACGGCCAGAGAAACACACAGCACCCCTCCTGTGGAATTGTGGTGTTAGAAGAGTGTGGAGGACACCTAACATCTGGGAACTGGCGAATTCGTTTGATGTTGGTTTTAAACATCTGCCTAATCAGTTTTGAAATATGACACATGCATTCTTCCAATGTTTAACGTCTAAAGTCATCGATGTTTCTGGACAAAGTTGGACATGGACTGTGGAAGGTGCCTGAGTGGGTCTTGGCATGGCCTCACGTGTTTTAAGAATCTGTGACCTCACAGCTGTATCAGGTAAGGTAGCTGAGTGCCCCTAGGCTTTCTAGTGGGTCGCACATTCATTGTCAGCAAGGTGTGGTTGTACTGGATGGGGACAGTGGCTGACAGTCCAATAGTCACTATTTAAGGAGCACAATCCATGCTCAAAGCTGCCACAGGCACTTTGCCTGTTCCTTCCAACAACCTTGCGTAGTAGGCTTTATCAGCCTCTTTCACAAAGGGAATCTAGAATGATCCTGGCCTCACAAGTGCCTACTTACCTGCCTGCTTGTCTGTTTTTCTTTTTCTTGTGCTGGTTCAAGCCCAGAGCCTACACTTACGTGTTAGGCAAGTGTTCTACCATTCAGCTACATTAAAAAAGTTGGAGACCACGCCTCATTGTATACCCTGACAGGCCTTGAACTTGAGATCCCTTTGCCTCCTGAGTGCTGAGACATCACTGTGCATCACCACTCTAACTCTTCAGTGTTTGCCTGTTTGACTACCTAGAGGCAGTGTCCTTGCTGAATTACCATTCTCCACCAGGGTTCCTGTCACCTAGCCAGACTGTAGCCCTCCCATCACTTAACAGCTCAGCTGGGAGCTGTAGTTTGATAGTATAACAATAACCCAGAAAGATCACCTTCTCCCCACAGTGTACTTGGTCATCGGCCATACCTGCCACTTGCTAGGTCCTTTCTAGGGCATGAAGGAATCTATGTGTCCAAAGGACTTGTTAAGACAACATTTAGATGTAGAGTTGTCTACGTACAGTCAGCCATCAACAGTTTATTGAGCATTTGCTCGATATAGGCCACTTCTGGGTCCAGGATGGAGCAGTGGCCCAAACAGACCAAAAATCTCTGTCCCTGGGGAGCTTATGCCCAAGGGGCAGAGAGAAAATAACTGCAACGTTCTTCATGCCAGACAGTGACAGGTGAAGAGGAGTAAGTGAGGAGAAAGAATGGAAATTCAGGGACCTTTACAGTCACCCGAGAGGAACGCCTGTACAGATGACGGCTGAGGAAAGCCCTGCACAGGGAAGAGATCCCACCATCGGCCAGTGCACAGAGGCCAGCCCCAGTGCACAGAGGCACTATGGTCAGCCCAGCAGGGAAGAGCAAGGAGGGGATGCTGGGATAGACAGAGAGAGAAGGGGAGGGCAGGGCATTCCTTGCTGGGAGGGCTGTGGCTTCACTAGAAATAAAGACAAGAAGTCACTGAAAGGTTTCAAGAGGAAGATGATGCTTATTTTTAAGTCCTTCCTGTGATTTTTGTCTTTTCCTTTCAACTCTAATATAAATATTGTATCAACTATATGTCTAAATGTTGTCTTAACTGCCAGCTCACCGCAGACTTTTCACTCTTACTGGGGACGCATGTACTTCTTGAAATGGTGCCACATGGGCCCTCTGATCATCCAACCCAAGTTTCCCCAAGCACGGCTTTATCTCTACACTGTGTGGCCACTCCATTGGCACTCAAGCAGACTTTCCCTTTTCCTTGGATTCCACGCTTTTGCTGTGTCTTTGCGCAGAGCATGTCTGATGGTTCTTGCCTGTGAGGCCCAGAAGCTGCACACCTTTATCCCCTTTTCTAGTACTTTCTTTTCTCTCCTTGACTTAGCACCTCCTGAGCTTGCCATTAGACTCTCCAGTGACATATATATATATATATTTTAAATCAACTTACTTCAGCTACTGTGTTCAGAACATACTACAGTTTTACAAGAGGCTGAGACTGGAACACAGAAGGGTCTGGACTTGCATTGGTCACAGTTTTCCAGAGAAACAGGGCGAGGCAGCTCAATGAGATTTATTACCTAGGATTGGCTCACAAGAAGCTGAAGGCTGAGAAGTCCTAGACTGCCATCTGCAAGCCAGTCACATGCATCTTGGTGGTATAGGTCTAGTCCAAGTCCACAGGTGGAGAACCAGGAAGACATTTCTTACAGCAGAAGGTGGGTGTGGCTTAAACAGCACCAGACTGGCTCTTCCTCCATCCTTCTTCAATATTCAGGCCCTTAGTGACTAGACTATGCCCACTGTCAACAATTACGGTAACCTCTCTACTCAGACCACAGATTTAAATGAATGCTAGTCTTTTTGGAGATAGCCCTGTTGACATGTGGAAATATTTTAATTTTCTTTTCCATGTGTATGGGTATTTGCCTGCATAGATGTGTACCACATGTGCGCCTGGTGCCCACAGAGACCAGGAAGGCATCAAATGGCTGGAGTTACAGATGGTTGAGAGCCATAATATGGGTGCTGGGAATCAAACCCTGGTCCTCTGGAAGAGTATCCAGTGTGCTCTTAACTGCTGAGACATCGTTCCAGCTTTCACATGTAGAAATATTTTAATTGTTAACTAGACATCTGTTGGCCCGGGCAAGCTGGCACGGAGTTAGCATTCACAAGAAGTTATCCAGATCTCCTGACTCCCCTGCCCATCAACTATAGGTGCCCAGTAAGATTTACTGACCAGTTTAAAATAAGTTAGTGACTAGCTCCTCAGACACAGGCACTCCTTGGATCCCTGGTTAGAGTCAACTGGCTATGGGGCTTCCTTTCCTCCTCCCCCTTCTTGTGTGATGTTTGATTGGCAGCTCGGTCTGCCTGACACTCACCACGGTTTCTCCACTCTCTCCTGCCTCTCTTCACCAGTCCTAACACTAATTATTGGGGCTTTATGTTTTAGTCCATGCATTTGGTTAGGCATGGTTGTTCTAATAATCCGGGCTCCTTTTTTTGTACCCATGACCTATTTTCAAGTTTCCAGATATAAGGTCATAACTTGAAGAGATTAAAAGATTCAGAACAAGACTACATATGTGATACTAATTTTAAAGTCAAGTCTTATGGCAGCTATAAAAATGAGTAGTTCCTGGGTGGGGGCATCACTAGCTCTCCTCCTTCCCATATGTCTGTACAGATATCCACATTCTAGCCTTGTACCATCCTCCTTTCTTTTGGGAGGGGTGGATCTTGCTATATAGCCCTGGCTGGCCTCAATTCACTCTGTGGACCAGGCTGGCTTTGAACTTTGGGCAATCTTCCTTTGCTTCAATTCTCTGTAGGCTGCTTTGACTTTGGCATTTCTTTCTTCAATTCACTCTGTGGACCAGGCTGGCTTTGAACTTTGGGCAATCTTCCTTTGCTTCAATTCACTCTGTGGACCAGGCTGGCTTTGAACTTTGGACAATCTTCCTTTGCCGCTCAGGTGCTGGGATTACAGGTGTGCACCACCAGGCCTGGCCTATTTAAAATACTGGTGCTAAGTTGTATGGTTGTCAAAGAGAGAAGATTAAAAACTATGATCAGCCATGTGTCTAGAAGAGTTCCTTGCACTGACCATCCCTTGCTATCTCCTAGGAAGCCCATCTACTACTTTAGGAGGTGGAACCAAGACCCAAGAAATACCCAACTGAGACCAGACGTGATGACCATGAGAGCAAGAAGGTCCCCAAGCAGAAGTTCAATGTAGAGAAAGGCAGGGGACAGTGCAGAGAACGGGAAGGGGGAGGGAGGGGCTTAGCATGGGTAGGCCCTGGGTTTAACTCCTACCATGTGCGTGTCCCGTCCCCCCAAATATGTATGAAGGAGGATATAGCCTAGATAGGCTACCCAGGTACCACATTGCTGATTCAGTTAGCCTCTGGTTAGGAGTTCCCTGGCAGGAAGGGCTAAGTGGGAAAAAAGTAAACGTGGTTTCTAGATAGCTGGACCCAACATTTATGTAGGATGAGGTTGGTAACTAGACTCCTGCGGGCTCCAGATCGAAGCTCACAGAGTCGGGCACCAGTCAGCAGGTACCACTATATCCAGCTCTAGTCCACACAATCTGTGTGTTGTTTTAGTTTTGAGACAGGGGCTCATCATCTAGCCCAGGCTGGCTTTCACCCCTCCTGCCTCAGGCTTCCGGAACCATGTTTTGTTATTGAAATGTGTTGAACCATCAGGGTGGCAGTTAAAGGTAGGTGCTTGCTAAGCCTAACAACCTGAGTTTGCTCCTGGGAACTTAAATAGTGGAAGGAGAGAGCCATGGCCCCAAAGTTGTCCTCTGACACACACACACACACACACACGCACACGCACACGCACACGCACACGCACACGCACACGCACACGCACGCACGCGCACATGTGTGCTGTGATTTCCAAACCCAATCTCCTCCTCCTGTCTTTTTTCATTGCCTGCAATTTTATAACAGGAAGCTCAGTCACTAAGAAAAGTGGGCTATAAGAGTCTACGAAACCCCAAATAGATAATTTTACTAGTACACAGGCAAGCTCAGAATTCAAATGGTGTTATGTTTTCTCCCAACCTCCTGCAAGGAAGATTTAAATAACAGGGCAAAAATCAGTGGGATCTCATAATTTTGTAGGTTTTCGATTAACATCATCTATGAATTCACTGTCCCTAACTCCATCAGTTACCAAGAATTCACTGGTATAGGGCAAAGCCAAATGTGGTGGCACATGCTTTAATCCCAGCACTTGAGAGACAGAGGCAGGTGGATCGCCACGAGCTCTAGGCCAGTCTGATCTACACAGGGAGCTCCAGGCCTGCCAGGGATAGAAAGGGAGACTCTGCCTCAAAAATAACAACAGTTAACAAAACCTGTTCTAGAATGAAAAAACTAGAAATGCATTCAGGAGCTGGAGAGTTGGCTCAGCTGGCAAGGGTGAGCACTGCTCTTGCAGTGGACCTGAACTGGTTCCCAGCACCTAGGATGCGTGGCTCACAAGCACCTGTAACTCCAGCCCCAGAGGATCTAACACCCTCTTCTGGCCTCTACACTCACATTCACATCCATACAGAGCATACACACATGCAGATAATTTTTTTTAAAGTCTGAAATACAATTTCAGATATAAATATGGACATGTGCATACATGTTAAAATTCATATTGTGCAGAGATTATTAAAAATAGAAAAGTTCATTACTATCAGACATCCTTGCCATTTCACAGTGGGCAAACATGCACATTTTTATATACTGGAATCCATAAATACTTAAGAAGTCTAGCCAGACATGGTGATGCGCACCTTTAATCCCAGTACTCAGGAGGCAGAGGCAGACAGATCTCTGAAAGTTCCAGGACAGTCAGGGCTACATTGTGAGACCCTGCCTCAAAACAAAACAAAACAAGTCTAAGTAAAAAAGTATTTTACTGCTGGGCGGTGGTGGCACATGCTTTTAATCCCAGCACTTGGGAGGCAGAAGCAGGCAAATCTCTGTGAGTTCAAAGCCAGCCTGGTCTACAGAGTGAGTTCCAGGACAGCTAGGGCTACACAGAGAAACACTGTCTCAAAAAAAAAAAAAAAATTACTATTGAAAACTAAAATGTAAATTACATTAAGTAACTAACTAGCCTGACATGGTAGCCCAGGCTTCTAACTCCAGCTTTGGGAGGTAGAGATGGATGGTGTAAGTTCAAGGCCCATCTGGTCTACACAGTGAGTTCCAAAGATAAAGCAATAATTTCAAGAAAATTTTCTCATTGGCCCATTTAGGTGAGGTTCCACTTGAGAACTGGTCTATAGTAACCAGAAAGATACTGCCAGGTAAGAAAATAGTTGGAGTATTATGAGAGAGTGTGTCCAGAAGAGAGACATGGAAAGACCCACCCTCCAAAAATGCCCTCTGGTTTGTTTTACAGATGTCGAAATTTAGGTTCAAGGAAGTGAGGTAGCTTACTTAAAGGTACAGCTTGTCTTTATTCCATTCTCTAAGTCCACACTTGGCTCACACCACACCCGATGTTCTCTTCATTCCGTAGAATCCTCATTTCAGGGTTGTTTGTTTGTTTGTTTGTTTGTTTTGTTTGACTTAGTATCTCCTTATGTAGCCCTGGCTGTCGTGGAACTCGCTCTGTAGACCATACTCAGAGGTCAACTCAGAGATCCACCTGCCTCTGCCTCCTGAGTGCTGGGATTAACGGCGAGCCCTACTTATTCCCTTTTAGTTCTCCAGTCACAGGAAGTGCAGGGGTAGTGAGGAGTAGGGGTGGGGGGAGTAGATCTGGGGATCTCATGCTTTGCTTGGACTTCCCCCTGGGCTTTGCAGGACTTCTCCTAGGCTTCCTGTTTGTCCGTGACTCTGCATTGAGTGGTCAGTGGGAGAGCATCTGCCCTTTTTTTCTTGCTGGGAAATACACACCTGATATGGGAACCACCATTAACCCTCTTCTCTTAGTCCCCAAGGCTTACCCTGTGTAAAGCTCGATGGTTACCATAGTGACAGCTTATCCTGAAAGAGCCCTTACATGTGTCTGCTCAAGGTGCTCTGTGTGGTAGTTTGAATATAATTGGTCCCCATGATCTCACAGGGAGTGGGTGTGACCTTGTTGGAGGAAGTGTGTCATTGTGGAGGTGAGCTTCGAGGTTTCCTCTGCTCAGGATACTGCCCGGTGTCTCAGTCGACTTCCTGTTGTCTGCAAGATGTAGGACTCTCAGCTTCTTTTCCAGCACCATGTCTGCCTGAATGACACCCTGCTCCCCACCACAATGATAATGGACTAAACCTCTGAAACTGTAAGCAAGCCACCTCAATTAGATGTTTTCTTTATAAGGGTTGCCGTGGTTATGGTGTCTCTTCACGGCAATACAAACCTTAACTAAACACTCTGTAACCCTCAAAACACCTCCAAGAGGGGTGATTAGCATTACCATCATTATCCCCATTTTACAGGTAAAAAGTTGAGGCAGAGAGAAGTCCACAAGCTTGTTAAAAGTCAGAGATAGGACTTGAATTAGGGCAGTCTGTTACCAAATCCTTGCTGTTGGACTGTGCAGTTCAACAAAGACCTCCAGTCCAGGACACAGGGTCCATGACTCCTCTGATTCCTCAGGACCTAAGTGCTCCCTCAGCTCTGCCTCATGCCTTTTGCCCTTGTCTCTGTTCCAGGCCATTCAGTTGTCACCCTGCTGTCCCTCCCCTGGTCTCCCACTGCCCCTAACAGGAAAGTCCAGCTTGTCTCCTGCTGCTGTGAAGGGCCAACTATGGCCCTGAATGAGGACAAAACTCCTTTGCTTCTCAAAGCCGGCTGGCCACAAAGCTTGGGCTGTGCCTTGCTATTTCAAGCAGACAGATTCTCCTATTTTAAAGACTGTGCATTGAGGGGTCAGTGGTAGAGCATTTGCCTAGCATGTATGAAATCTCTGGTTTGATTCCCAGAAAGAAAGCTAGACAAGGGTTTGGGTCCTGCTGTATCACGCATGGGCCTTGTGCTCTAGGACCTGAATCAAGGGCTGGAGTGTAACTCACTGGTAGAGCTTGGATAAAGAGGCTTTTAATTGCTCCTCGAAACCTGGGTTTCTCAGTCTTATGAAGACCAAATGCACGTGTTAAAGCTTATCACAAAGTGACTCGAATGAAGTAAAATTCAGCAAATGATCGTTATTGTCTGAGAATCTGGGCTCCCAAATCTTTACAGTTTTCTTGAGGGGCATGAGGTTGGCTTACGGGAATAAATATGTCACCAGCCACTGCTTGCTACTGAGGCCCCTTCCATCTAGGCCTTGTCTGGGGAGAGCAAGTTTGGTAGCTTAGGAATGCGGCAGAAGTGGAGGCAGGATGGAGGGGGTCCCATCCTCGGCTGGTTCCGTCCAGAATGAACCCGCCAGTGCCTTGCCTTTCTTCCTCTCAAGCGGGCCACTCACCTCTGCATGCTGCTACCTCTCCTTTTCCTACCATGGCTATACATACCTGCAATTCCATCCAGTGTCACCTGCTAAGAATGTGTGTGCTCTCCGCCCAGTGCCGCCCGCTCCAGGGACAGCTCCAAGTGAGTTGCTTTAAAATATTTTCTTACATTTGTTAACATATATCTGTTTGTATGTGTTTGGTGTTCCTGTATCACAGTGCTTCCTGGAAATGCTCAACTCTCCTCTAATTATCCTGGCTACTCACTCCAATTCCTTCTCACCTCTAAATATTTTTTGCCGCAAAAGGCCCACTTTTTGTTGAAGTTTTATTTTTACTGTTATTTTTGAGTGTTTCTCATGTAACACTGATTGACCTTGAACTTCTCATCTTTCTATTTCCCAAGTGCTGGGATTACAGGGGTGCCAGACTGTGGAGGCTCACAGAGGCTATCTAGTGAGACCTTACTCAGGGTCAGAGAATCTGAGCTTGCTTTACCCAGCAGGGCTGCATAAGGAGATGATTTGGCCACGGGTGTATTTACCACATGCTTGGAAGGGTTTACACTTGGTTGTATGGTGTGCTTTTATCTTGCAGGAGGAGGTCTTCTGCCTCTCCCCTTGGCATGTTATAAAAGGCCCTTTTGAATAAAGCTCTGTGGCTGGGTATTGACCTAGGGCCCTCCCGAAGCATAGTCTTTCTTGTCATCTCTTTCTATCTTTCCATCATTTCCTCAGTCCTCTCTCCTTCCCCTAAGAACCCTTCAAAAGGTGGGAGCTGGACTCTGGCAGACTCCCACACAGACCACACCCGGCTGTTAAAATTTTAACTATTTGTTGCTTATTTGAGTTGCTTTAAAATATTTTCTTACATTTGTTAACATATATCTGTTTGTATGTGTTGGGTGTTCCTGTACCACAGCGCACACATGAAAGGCCAGAGGAAAACTTGCCAAAGCCTGTTCTCCTTCAGCCATGTGGGTTCTGGGGATTGAACTCAGGTCCTCAGATTTAGTGACAATCACAGTTACTCACTGAACCATTCCACCTGTCTGAGGTTTTTCATGTCTCAAGTCTAGGGACTTTTTCTTTTCCTTTCTCTTCTCTTTCTTTCTTTCTTTCTTTCTTTCTTTCTTTCTTCCTTTCTTCCTTTCTTCCTTTCTTCCTTTCTTCCCTTCTTCTTCTTCTTCTTCTCCTCCTCCTCCTCCTCCTCCTCCTCCTTCTTCTTCTTCTTCTTCTTGATTTTTAAGAAATTATTTAATGTGTCTGAGTGTTTTACCTATACATTGGTATGCCACCACATGCATGCCTGGTACTCACAGAAGTTGGAAGAGAGCATTGAATCTCCTGGAACTGGAGTTATGGGTGGTTGTGAGCTGCCATGTGGCTGCTGTGACGTGAAGCTGGGTCCTCTGCTAGAGAAACAAGTGCTCTTAACACTGGGCCACCTCTCCAGTCCCCAGGAGCTATCTCAAATGTGCACTGTTAAGATGTGTACACTTGGTAATCCAGGCCACAGTGCAAAGTAGCCAGTTATTCCCACAGACGGGAACAAGTGTAAAAAGGACGGAAGACGCCAGTGTCATAACTTTAAACTATGTATGATCAAAATTTTGTTCTTGGGATATTGCATACATACATACACACACACGCACAATTTTAAAAAACAAACAAACCAAAAACAATTCTAGGGGCCAGAGAGGTCACTCAGTGGTTAAGAGCATGTGTTGCTCTTGTAGAGGACCTGGGTTCAATTCCCAGAATGCACAGAGTGGTTCACAGTCATGGATAACTTCAGTTTCAGGGGATCCAATGACCTCTTCAGGGGATCCAAGATCCTCTGACATCTGAGGGCACCAAACACAAACTGTTGCACATACATACATGCAGGCAAAACATTCACATATAAAATAAAATGAATACATCTAATTTAAAACAATTTTCTAGGTTGCACAGGCATGTAGATCTGAGTTTAAATCCAGGAACAATATAAACCCAGGCCAGTTATGCAAGGTCTGTTTTCACTGTGCTGCTACGAGAAGCCTCCGGAAACCTGATGCAGGGAGAACCTCGTGGACGCAGGTGTGAACACCAAAGGGTCCATTTCAAACAAGGTGGAAGGTGAGGACCACACCTTGATGTCTGAGCGCCACACGTGCACTATGGCATGGGTGTGTCCACACTCTCACATGTTCATACACACAAAATAAATAAAATGGGGTTAGGAATTTAGTCCTGTGTTAAAGCACTTGTCTAGCAAGTGCAAGGCCCTGGCTTCAGTTCACAATTCCAGAGGGAGAATGAGAAAAAAGAAAAATAGATTAAGATGTAATGAAAACATTTAAAGACCAAGAAAACAATTTTTATTGTTTTTTGAGACAGAGCTGCGGTGATATTTTGTGTATGCTCTAACAAATAAAGCTTGCCTGAAGATCAGAGGGTAAAGTCAGCCACTAGTTAGCCATAGAGGCCAGGCAGTGGGGGCACACCTTTAATCCCAGCACTTGGGATCTCACACCTTTGTTTCCAGTACTTGGGAGGCAAACAGGTCTTTAATCCCAGCACTTGGGAGGTTGAGACAGGAAGTGGTATGGCTGGGCAGAGAAACAGACTATAAGGCGGGAGGAGAGAGGAGCTCAGTCTTTTCGGCTGAGGAGTTGGTGAGGTGAGAGGTGGCTGTGGCTTGTTCCTTTGTCTTTCTGATCTTTCAGCATTTACTCCGATATCTGGCTCCGGATTTTTATTAAGACCAATTAGGAGTCACGCTACACAGAGTTTCTCTGTAGACCAGGCTGGGCTTGAACTCACAGAGATCCAGCTGCCTCTGCCTCCTGAGTGCTGGGATTAAAGGCGTGCGCCACCACCGAACAACTGCAAAAACAATTTAAAAACCAACCAACCGGGGCTGGAGAGATGGCTCAGCGGTTAAGAGCACTGCCTGCTCTTCCAGAGGTCCTGAGTTCAATTCCCAGCAACCACATGGTGGCTCACAACCATCTGTAATGAGATTTGGCACGCAGACAGAACACTGTATACATAATAAATAAATAAATCTTAAAAAAAAAAAAACAGCTAAGAGGTAAACTATTTAAAAGAAAAGAAAAAAAAACCAACCAAATAAACAAACAAAAAAAGCAAATGGAGTCTATAAAATCTTAACTTGAAAATGTGCCCTGTAGCAGGGTGGCGGCGGTGGCGGCGGCGGCGCACGCCTTTAATCCCAGCACTCGGGAGGCAGAGGCAGGTATCTCTGAATTTGAGCCTGATCTATGACGTTAGTTCCAGCACAGCCAGGGCCATACAGTGCAACTGTTTTGAGAATTCAAAACCAACCAACCAAACACACAAAAGTCCCCCTTTCTTTTCTGGAACCATGCCCCTCCCCCCTACTTTAAGCAAACACGTCAGACAGTTCAGAGGGCTGTGACTTCTCCAGCTACAAGAGCACAACCTGAGTGTAATCCTTACAAGTGCAATTCAGCATCCTTTGCTGAGGCAAACATGCTATGAACTCTTGGGTTGTTTCCAGGAATCCTTGAGTTCAGGACTTAGGGCAGAAGAAAAGGTAATGCAGCTGTAACAGAAAAATAGAAAGAGTTGGATAGAGTAAGTGACGAGATATAGAAATAAAACCAACACGTGGAAAAGGGCAAGGGGACCACAAAGTCATCAGTCAGAAAGAAAGCTGGGTGGAGGAGGGGCCGAGAGGGAGAGGAAAATAAACAGTGCACCACGGGGGCAAAGCCACAGACCCTGTGTGTGTGTGTGTGTGTGTGTGTGTGTGTGTGTGTGAGAGAGAGAGAGAGAGAGAGAGAGAGAGAGAGAGAGAGAGAGAGAGAGAGAGAGAGAGAGACAGAGAGAGAGAGAGACAGAGACAGAGACAGACGGAGAGACAGACACACAGACATATGGAGAGACAGAGAGCGGGAAGAGAGACAGGGTCGAGCTGCAGGAACATGCAGAGTGAAGACAGGCGCCTGGGCGGGGGAATCCCAGAACAGGCCATTTACAAAAATGCCGGTGGAAATTTCAACAGCGACTCCATGCACGCACGCACGCACGCACGCACTGTGTGGCACTGGGGCGGCTTCTCTGTCTAGGCTAAAGGGAGTTCTTCCGCCCAGCAGATGCTTTCAGATTGTGGGTTTCACAGGACCCAACTGCTCGGTGGGGAATGGCGTGCGCTGGGAACCCAGACGTTCGTATCCAACGCCACTCGAGACCTCGGGATTATTGTTCTTTCCTCCTCTGCCCCGCAGCGTGGGACCGGGTGGGACCGCCTGTGCTTCGCTTGTGACTCCAATGAGGCTCCGGTCTGCGGGGTCTGCGCCCTTCTTGCCCGCGCCCTTTCAGCCCACAATCCGGCAGCCCGCATCCCTCTAGTGCCTTCCTCCTGCATCCCCCTGCAGCCCACGCCCCCTGCAGCCCGTGGCCCTCCTGCCCACGCCCCCTGCAGCCCACGCCCCCTGCAGCCGGTGCCCCTCCTGTCCACGCCCCCTGCAGCCAGTGCCCCTTCTGCCCACGCCCCCTGCAGCCCACGCCCCCTGCAGCCCGTGCCCCTCCTGCCCACGCCCCCTGCTGTCCCAGCCCCCTGCAGCCCGTGCCCCTCCTGCCCACGCCCCCTGCAGCCCGTGGCCCTCCTGCCCACGCCCCCTGCAGCCCGTGCCCCTCCTGCCCACGCCCCCTGCAGCCCACGCCCCTCCTGTCCACCCCCCCTGCTGTCCCAGCCCCTTCAGCCGGAGCCCCTGCCGACTTGAATGGTGCAGTGTTAGTTACTAGGTGGCTTCCCGGAGCTCTTGAGCTGCTGGAGGGACTCTGTGACGCACCCTCCTGGCAATAGAACACATCACTTTCTATTTATAGCCACCCCGCCGACCGCAAACCTAGCATTCCCTGGCTTCCTCATCGTACGTGAAAAAAATCTCACCGAGGACCAAAGACCTTAACCTACAGCAGTGAGGAATTCTGTTAGGTGTGCTCTTCCAGTTCCAATTAGCAGAGTAACTGCAGGTCCTAGCGTTTCTCGGGCGCAGGGAATCCCTAGTTTTCTAAAGCTTTAAAACCTGCGCGACTATTTTTACATGCGCCCAAAACGTGTCAAGTAAATGTGATCTGTCTCTTGTGAGTTCGCGAAATATTCTCCAAGAATTTAACCAGGCCAAAGAAGCCCTAAACTGGCTGAATTCTGGGTTTCTAGATGGTTTTATGAATCTACTAAAATCTAACAGTTCTAAACGTAGCATTTATTTGGGAGAAGGAACCCAAATAAAGGGACAATATTACACATTTCAAATGACAGGAAAGTTTTTTTTTTTTTAACTGTGGCTTTCAGCTATTGATTTTATGCTTTTACATGTGCACTATTCATGTAATTATAAATGGTTAAAAATCAATCCTACCTAGTCACATTAAAGTTTGTAGTAACTAGAACTGAAAATTTAAGGCTGTTAATTTATTTCTCATAACCCTGCTGTTTTCTCCAGTCAACCTAAAGAGGAAGCCTGACCTTTAGCTTTTCGTCTTGGCTTCTACTCAGTTTCACTTTCTCAACTCCAGAAATCCCAGAGTAATTTAGATTCAAGAAAAAGGCTTGAATAGACAACGCCAGTTGCAGGTTTGTTTTTAAAAGCCTAGCAAACCACAGCTTAGTCCCCATGAGGGTAGATCCGCAACTCAAAATGCAAGCAGAGAAAGTACAATATGCTGTTCTTGCTAACACACAGGCTATGAAAGTACTGCAGGGAAGTCGGTGATCGCGAGATGACGTGGTTTTCCTGTGGAGAGCACCGTGTACGTACTTTAAAAAGACCACCACAATAATTGGTACATGCATTATAAAATATTCTTTTAATGGCAGGACCTTGTACAGTCAATTTGGCGATTCCTATCACATTTTAAAATGTGCATATGGAGCTGGAAAGATTGCTCAGTGGTTAAGAACACTGGCTGCTCTTACAGAGGCCTGGCGTTCAGTTTCCAGCACATGGTGGCTCACAACCATCTATAACTCCAGTCCTAGGAGATCTGACGCTCTCTTCTGCTTCCTCCAGGAACAGGGCATGCATGTGATGATGCACATACATACATGCATGCAAAACACTCATATACACCAAAAAATTATTTTAAAGCTTTTAATTTAAAAAAAAAAAAAAGAACACATAGCCAAGTGGTGATGGTTCATGCCTTTAATCTGAGCATTGAGAGGCAGAGGCAGGTGGATCCTCTGTGAATTCCAGGTCAGCCTGGTCTACAGAGCAAGTTCTGGGACAGCCAGGCCTTCCCAGAGAACAACAGAAAGTACCTGGAACAGCAATTCCACTCCAGTATTCCCATGTAGGGCACATGGGAGGTCATGGTTGCTGCAGTGCTTGCCCTAGGAACCAACAAGAAGCAACATAAACGTTCTGTATGTGGTACATCCACAGTACGACCTGCTTTGTAGCCCTTCAGTACTAACAGGGAAGTGACTCAAGGCACAGTACTGAGAAAAGGACAGAAACAGCCTGGTGCAGACACATCTACAGTCTCAGCTAGTGCGGAGGCAAGAACACTGGAGCCCAGGGCTTCCAGACTAGCTTGGTCAACAGAGTGAGTGAGGCTGGGGGTGGGGTGGGAGGGAGGGAGGGAGGAAGGAAGGAAGGAAGGAAGGAAGGAAGGAAGGAAGGAAGGAAGGAAGAAAAAGAAAGGAAAGTTTGATGTTATTTTTTTAAATGAAGAGTTTAAGGCTATCCTGGACTGCATGGAGAAACCTCATCTTACACACATGCAAAGAACAGAAACAATATACACTACTATCATTTACATTAGAAAGATGCACACTCATGTATATATTAACTTCTATACACTTTATGTATGTGAAACTGGCCACAGTGCTTGCCTCCTGGTAGGCCACAGTGCTTGCCTCCTGGTAGGCCACAGTGCTTGCCTCCTGGTAGGCCACAGTGCTTGCCTCCTGGTAGGTAACTGAGAGGAGGGGAATAGGGAGAGAGAGCGAAACTATTTTCTATTCTATTTCTAAACTATGTCTATTATCTGTCCTTTTCTATTTCTGAAATGTGTTCCATGAGCATCTTGAAATTTAAACTAAAAGTACTTATAATTCCTTTATAAATCTACGTACATATGCTAGGCCCTCTCTTTCATTTATAGACATGTTAATCTTTGGAGGCAAGTCTTTGGATTGTTCTTTTTCTAGACTGTGAAGCCCTCAGAAGACACTGCAGATATTCAGCGTTTGTGGAAGTTCTGTGCTGAGGAGTGTTGTTATTTTGTTAGTTTGTTGTTATTTTGAAACCACTAAGAGCTACATTCTGGTCCTCAGAGTTCTTTACCCTAGCTGGACCCACCCTGAAGCATCACATGCTGAAAGGTTCCTAGAATTGTGTTATGAGCACTTCAAAAGGAGCTGTCGTGCAGATTTTTTTTTTTTCTCTATTCCGTGGCATGTTGTGGATGGGAATGAGGCAGACTGAGTATCCATTATAAAATAATTATTTGAGATTTATAACTCATCTGTTTTACATCACCACACATTTAAAACAATGGACTGTTAATCAAAATTCTTATTTCCCACAATGTCTTCCTATGCTATAGATCAAGCAGTGAGATTTCAAAATACCCCAGTGAGGTGATGTGCAGAGAGTGCTTCTATTTTTGTTATGAAACTGACAATGCACACACGTTGGAACGACAGCGAGCCCTCCTGGCTGTGCCGTTCCACTGTGGATGTTTCTTCCTTTGGTTGGTATTAGCACGAGTGGGTGAGGGTCTGCTGAATTCTTTGTGAAGGGTCACTACTATAATGAAGACTGGGGGCAGAGGGGGAGATCTCTGGACAAACAAATGGTTTTTGTCGTTCACCTGCGTGTGAGTAATGTGGATATAGCATTCTCCCAGAGTCTGGCAGAAAACAGTTCAAAATAGAATTATCACTGGAATCTGGAGAGGTTTAAAATGGTTTCTTGGGTCTCAAGTTGTTCGAGTATCTATCTGTTTTCCCAATCCACTGCACATGGGTTTGTGGTTTGGGAATGGCAGTGGGCAGCCTCACCTCGTCACTCGGACAACTTGAGACCCTGGCGACACTTGGCCCGGCTTTTCTCCTTCGGCGTCTGGTTGGAGGAAATGGCCCTGGGAGCCAGGAACGTGGGCCCCACTCCCTTGGCAGACACTCTCCTAGCTCCACCGTGCTTGGTTGTGCTTGGTTAGCCCCACTGCTTTCCTTGCGTGCTTCTGTATCCAGACTCCGTGTCTCCTGCCCGTCTCAGCTCAGAAACCATTCTAAAGATAGATGCGCTCCTGCCAGTTGCTTACGAGCAACAAGATTAAATTCTGTGAGTGGTGATTTGAGTGCTTTCTGAGGAAGAGCCACTGGGATAGCCGAAGCCCTTACAGTTTTTGGTTGAGGTTGACGAAGCCTGATGTTTTGCATATAGGCCTATGTTCTATCATGCATACCAAAGAGTATATAAAAGCAAGGTGTACATTTCACCATTATAAAGAGATACTCATGTGTCTACCACCCATTTTAATAAAGAGAGCAATACTAGCCCCAAGAAGCCACTATAATAACCATTTTTAAAAGATTGCTTCTCTTGGTTCTGTGTTCATAATTTTACTTTCCTGGGTTGTTTTTTTTTTTATTATTTTATTTATTTTTAAATAGGGATGAAATCCAAGCCCCCCTCATTGCAGAGAAGCAGTCTGTCACCTTTTTCATCCTTTTCTCTTTCTTGTCAGTCTCCTTTTTTTTGCACGTTATATGCATGTTTATATATGTGTATGTGCATGCAGAGGTCAGAGGTCAACCTCAGCTATTGAGCACCACTTTCCTTTCCTTTTTTTTTTTTTTTTTTTGAGATAAGGTCTCTCACCAGCCTAGAACTCACCAAGTAGGCTCAGCTGGCTGGCCAGCAATCCCTAGAGATCCACCTCTCTCCAGTTCATCAGCACTAGGACTAACAAATGCCACAAGGCTCAGACTTTTTTTTTCTTTTTTTAAACTGGGGGTCAAATTCAGGTCCCTGTGCTTTCGAGGCAAGCACTCTAGAAATCAGCACTCTACTGACTGAGCTCTCTCCCTGCCTGCCCCTTCCTCTCTCTTTAAAAACCTTCAATTTTATTCCATCTACCTGTCATCTATCTATCTATCTATCTATCTATCTATCTATCTATCTATCTATCCATCCATCCATCCATCCATCCATCCATCCATCCATCATCTATTTATTTATTTACTTAGTGTGTGTGTGTATGTATGCATGTATAAGTTTGCATGTGCCATGGCACACAGGTTATAGGACAACTTGTAGCAAGTAGTTGGTTTTCTTCTACCACGTGGGTCCTAGGGATCAAGCTGTCAAGCTTGGTATCAGTATCTTCACCCACTATGCCACACAACCACCTGCCCCCACCCCCTTTTCTTTTTTAATATTAGCATTGAGACAGTGTCTCCTGTGCTGCTTAGGCTGGCCTCGATCTTGTGATCGTCCTGGGTGAGCCAGCCTTCCATACTAAGTAGGAATGCAGGCACAGGGAACACCCAACTTGACTGAATGCTGACACGTGGCTTTCTAAAACCATGTTTAGCCTTGCTTGTGCTTAAACCACAAAGAAGCAGAATCCTGCTTTTTTCATTTAAAGTTGTCTTTTTTGAGATAACATTGTCCAAGTCACTCCTCTGTCTTCCAACCACAGACCTCGAGGATTCTTGATTTATCTCCTGACTAGTCCTCTGTCGGGAGATCTTCCTCTCCAAAATTGTTTGTTCACACCACCCACAGCCAAATAGTCACCTTAAAAAAACAAAGTTGAGGCCAAGGATGTAGCTTAGTAGGAGAGTGTTTGACTAGCAAGGCCATGGTTTCAATCACAAGTACCAAAAACTAAGAATCATGTTCTAGAAGCTGAATATGGTGGTGCATGTGTTCTTGGCTACATAAGTGAGCTAGAGGCCAGCTTGGGCTACAAGACTATCTCAGAACAAAACAAAAAACATTTTATTTCAAAAATCATATTCAATGATATGATATTTATGATATATTTAAATAGACCTAAAACCACATATAGACCAAATATTTAATAGCTATTTCTGGATAATAGGGTAATTTTTTCTTTGCTATTGTTTTTTCCCAAAGTTACAACAGATTACAGGAAGCCTATACACTGGGTTCAGATCCTACCCTGACTTTATTTTCACACCCCCCAGTGGAGGGGAGCAGATAAGTCCTGAGTGAATGCCTGTTGTTAACATGAGCACAGTCGAGTCAAGGACCCCGATGCCTCAGACCTGTGGGATGGCGAAGCTGTCCCTGGTCGATGTGCAAACGCAGTAATGGAGCCCATACAGATCCTGGGAGGGCAGATGTACAGACACTGGTCCCTTTAGGTTACGCTTATGAACCTGAGTGGTCCAGTATCGGAAAGTGGTGACGCACAGTGGAGACCGTAAGTGGGAAGCCTGAGAAATGTGCTTCCAAAAATCATCTCTACAGGATCCCAGTCTGGCTTCTGTGGATTTGGGGGACCCATAGCTAGTGGGGTTGCCTGAAGTTTCTCAGCCCATCAGGAAGGGGTGCAGGCAGCTCATCTTAATCACACCATGTACCTTTCCGGAGAACTCCCAGCTTAGGCCTAGGCCCTGCTCCTGCATATGAACATCTGAGGGCCATGAAAAGCTGTAGCCATTACTAAAGGTCGGAGTTCAGTATGCCAGTAATGAGCCATTAAGGACAGAATCAGCGGAGCCCAGCTTTTAAAGCAGCAGGATCCATAACCAGCGGGGTGATTCTGGACGTTCCTTTGTGGGAAATGACTGTTTTCAGCTTGCCTGTGGAGGAGAGATATATACCCTAACAGTGCTGGGAAAACACTGTAAGAGATTTTCTCCACCACCCACCCTTGCCTTTGGTAAGCCGCACCCTGAATGTACCCCCAAACTGCCTGGTGACAATTTCACTTGTCAATCAGTCAGTCCTGATTTCAGAAGGGAGCTGCACCTGCTGTCTAGTCTGACTCTCCACAGCTAATTCTCTCTCCCTTTGGGCCAGCTTTAAAAGGCCTTTGTGTCTGCTGCTTTCCCAGCTCAGGGTGGACGGCACCGCTGTAGCCATTGCTTATCACTGTGGTGATGACCAGCACCCACACGTTCTAAGACGTGTACAACAACCCAGAAGTAAACATGTTTGGGCTAGTCTTGAAATAAAGCTTTTAAAAGTCCTGGACTGCTTGGTTGTTTCTAACTAGGAAACAGGGGTGGGCAGGAGGGGCCGCTGAGCGGCAGGACTGCTCCATGTTAGGGCTGCCGCTCGGCTGCACCCACTCTTTAAAACTGGAAAGGGAACATCAGGAAACGGAGGGGGAAGCCATGGCAGTAGAAACTGTCCAGGAATGTAGACAGAAGAGCCACAGCGTGTGTGTGTGTGTGTGTGTGTGTGTGTGTGTGTGTGTGTGTGTACCTCAACAGCATCAGTAAGGTTGCCCAAACCACGCGGTCACAAGCACCGCTGTGGTGAACACACACCTCTCACCGTCAGCTTATGGACCTTTACAAAGCTCCTGAGAGTTGAGGAAGTTCTAAAGGGAGGCTTATTAAGACAGGAAGTAAACAACTCACAAGTCTCAGAAGTCCCCCAAACATACCAGATTCACAAGGCTTCTCCCTCCCCGGGGTTATAAAAGCAGTGAAGATTGAGGAGGAGAGAGACTTTCTGACTGTAAGCGAGTCATGCAGGGGGCGCCAAGATTTCAGGTATGAGTTGTCACCCATGCTGGGGTGGGGTTTTTGTAACATAATTGCCCTTGAGTAATCCATTCCTGTAGGTAACCCCTTATCCATACTCTTGTTCTAAGAAACCCTGAGAAATTCATTAGTTCACCAAGTTGGACACGATAGTGTCACTTTGATTTGCTCTGGGTAATTAGACTTTTGTTACTGTCTCCTCAAGGACAGTGTCACGCAACAGTCTCCCGTCAGACTTGAGCACAGGAACTATGCAAGTGATCACAAAAAGATCATAAAGTAGAAGACATGAGAGAAATGGATGTGAGAGGAAAAGAGTACAGACAGGAATAAGCAGAGGTTTCCAATGAAGTGTTTAGTATTTTAATACTCAGGTCACTTGAGCTATTTGCTTAAGCAGCAAATAAATAACCTAGAGACCTGAGAGGAGGCCCAGGAATCTAGTGGGCCTTCTATACTTTAAGAACTGTTGGAAGAGGCAGGGCACAGAATTCTAAAGTGACACATGGTAAGGACTGGAGGTAAGCCATATCTCTTCTACCACAAGATGCTAATCCTAATTTGAAGATCTTCCACATAGTCAAAATCTGCTTTTAGTGTGGTCTATAGAATAATTCATTATATTCACCTATCTATAAAATGACCTCATATAAGAAAAAGGTTTTATATATAACATCAGCCGGCTGGAGAGATGGCTCAGCAGTTAAGAGCGCTTGGCTGCTCTTGCAGAGGACCCAGGTTTGGTTCCCAGCACCTACAGTTGTGAGCAGCCTTCTCTGACTCCAGTTCCAGAGGATCTAATGTCCTCTTTTTGGCTTCCACAGGTACCAGGCACTAATGTAACACACATTAATACATATAATCAAACACTCATATGCATAAAATAAAATGTAGTACAGTAACCCAGATTAGAAACACAGCGTTTCTGCCACTGTGAGAGATCTGGTTGGTTTAACTTTTCATAGGTTGACCTGACCAATACTGTTCACCTACTACCAATGCTGGGTCCCTTGCCCTGCATAGCTCCAAAGTGGTTTCAACCCATTAAGAGAAAATGCATACACAGGTTGTGTGCTTCAAGAAGTTTCTGGCACAGCTCATTTTCATTAGCAGACTCTGGGCTGCTGAAAGAAATCATGAGTTAGGGTCATGTCACAACTCTGCCCTGGAACGGTCTGTATCCTAAACTGACCACTCCTGAGGAAGACCCCAATGTGACTAGAGCAAACCTTTGCCCTTGTCTCTCTCTTTTCTGATTTCCAGACCACTGTAGATTTCAGTTACCTGGGGATGGGGGTTGTATCTAACTTCGAAAACCTACAGCAACATTGTCTCACTACTACTGGACTTTGTCAGGAACGGATGTTGGATATTCGAGGTAGATTTGAATAGGAACGCAAATTGTTTTAAGCCTCAGGAAATCACCTCCGAATCTGAAGACGCCAAGGCAGCAGGGATGAAACAGGTGTAAGGTCCAGCCTGGGCTACACAGCAAGTAGGACAGCCAGGGATAGGTAACAAGACCCCCGTTTCCAACAACACCCAAAACAAACAATGCATTTTGTAGGGTAAGAAGATGGGTTTTGCCAGTGTGTTTGTTTCTGGGGACTTCCTTCGAGTACTAGTGCACGCAAAGGGTTAAAGTCTGTGAAGTGATTACTGGACAGTAGCCAAAGTATTGAGACACACCATAGCTCCGGGAACGAGTACCATCGCACCGAGGCACTACCTTACGGTTCAAGGTGAGGAGGTGGGGGAGAGTGCAGAGGGGCATGCGGAGAAAGCTAAGCTACACACAAGTACTGCAAAGCCCGAAGAGTGTCGTTCACGCCAGGTTAAGAAGTGCCATTTCCAGAAACCCAATAAAGGGACGCGTGTGTACGGAGGAGCTGTTTCAACCTGTCCACACCCTAGGTGACTGCCCCACAAAACGGGCGAATCCTGGGCCGAAGTGATTGCCACGCCTCGCGTCCTTGCCTCCTCGAATCTCAGTGCACATGCCCACCGGGCTGTCTTAGGAGTGGGCGCTGCGTGGACGCGGATCAAGTTTGGATCGGATCCACTCGGATTCCGTCCGACCGCCCGGAAAGTGGGCTTGGCCGCAGGGTCTGCCTGCAGGCTCCGCCAGGGACCCGCCGGTACCCCTCCAGCCCGTCCCGGTTACCCCGCCCGCGGCCCCGCCCCGCCCCGCCCGCCCGCCCCGCCCCGCCCCGCCCCGCGCGTCCCCGCTCTCACACGGTTACTTGCGTGACTGACCCGGGCCGGGAGGGCTGGAGGACCGCGCGGGAGGAGGGAGCGAGAGCGCGGGCCCGCCCACTCCTCGCCTCCCGCCAGCCTCTCCTCCTCATTGGCCACGGGCCGGCATCCATCACCCCCACGTGGCGCTCGGATTGGTGGAAAGCGCACTTCCAGAACGAGGAGGGCAGAGTGACTCCGCGGGTCTCCCGCGGCTCTTTTTCTCCTCCCCCCCGCTCAACGTCCACCCACCTCTCCCCACCCCCATCCCTTCCCCCGCCCGGTGCGCGACAGTGTCCTTAGAAGACTCATTGGGCCAGGGGCGAAGCCAGCCACCTAGCGAGCCCCACCGCCATTGGTCGACGGTCACGCCCGTCAAGGCGGCGCGCCCCGCCACTGGGCATCCTCGCTGCGCTCCCGCCCCGCCGCCTCCTCCCTCGCGGCTCTCCCCGGCCCCCTACCCCGCCCGCCCCGCCGCTTCTTCCCGGTCCAGCTGGGCGGGGACTGCCCTAGGACTCTTTAAAGTCTGTGAGTCACTGCACAACCCATCAATCCAATTAAATGTCTTGAGCGAGCTGAGCGGGCGGTGCTCCCCGCCGCCGGCCGCCCCTGCTCTCGGCGCCCCGCTATCCATGGCTGGCTGGCTGTACTCCTCCCGGTGCGCCCTCCTCCCGCATCTCGCCAGCCACGGCAACTTCCCCTCGGCCAGCCTCTGCCCCCAGGCCGCCGCGGCATGGGCTAGACCCCGGGCCGCTTCTTGCCGTCTCCCGTCCAGCCCGCGCGCGGTCTCGCCCCTTTAGCTCTCCTCGCCCCGTCCCCGCCGTTCCCCCGACAGTCAGTCCATCACCCGGTCGGCTTTCCTCCGCGGGGCAGCGGTGGAGTCCCCGCGGGCTCGGTAGGAGCGGGCGCCCCCATCCCGCTCCTCCTCCCGCTCCTCCGCGCTCCCACCCGTCGGGTTCCCGGTCCCGCACCGAGGGACGCTCCGACCGACGCCCGCTCGCCGCGGCCGTACGACCCGCCCGGGAGCTGGACCCGGCACCCACTTCTTTGCGGAAGGTGAGTACGGCGCGGGATTTTGGGTGGGGTGGTCTGGAAAAAAAAAATGTGGTTGCCGGGCCACTTTTGGGAAGGGTAGGGATCAGGTTGTGGTTGGAGGTTCCCGGTCCGGCGTGGATTTGAGGCGTCGACTCCCTCCTTCCCTCGCTCGCTCTTCCCCCGCCCTTGACGCCCTCCTTCTCCTGTCTTGCTGTACATGTAGGTATTGCCAGACTTCCACCAGCGGGGCATTATGCCGCTTGTAAAATAATTGGTGCTGGCATGCTTTCTGTCTTTTGAATGCCTAAGTGAGCAGTAATAGTCAGCGATGTGATCTGATAGACTGAGTGTCCTGCAAAAAGTGTAAAATGCCTAATGGGCACATTTTCCTCTAAATCAAAGTTAACTTTCATTCAATGAAGGCAAAGCAAAAGGTGTTCTTAATTTGAATGCATGGTGATAGAGGAGGAGAAGACTGGTTGCCTAGTGGCATTGCTTAGTGCTTTTATTTTGAAACATTTTATGGGTTTTCTCGGGAAAAATGTGAATTTAGTATTAAAGGTTATGAAGTCTGAACCTGTTGGAGGAGAGCAAGGTAAGATGGGAATCCAGCATGGTATGTCCATTTCGGTTTTTCCTCTGCTCTAGGGAGGCATTACAACACAATTGTGTCTTTCTCAGTCACTGGACACGGTGCAGAGCTGTATGGATTGAAAAGCAGTTTAGATTTTGTTTCTTTTGGTATACCTTTTGTATTCTTGACTATTCTTTAAACAACGTTACTCTGCAGAATTTCGTCAATTTTAAATTTGGCTTCTCTATCTTAAGTGCCTCCAAACTACACATACCTACACCTAGCTATCTGCTTCATGAGAATCTTACCTTATGGATCTTTAATATTTATTTTGAGGTAAAAGAATAAGATATGGCTGCTCCGACCTGGATTCTGAGGTTGCTGTTTAGAATTCAGTAGTTTTAAGTTCGTATTGCTTTCTTTAAATCGAGTTCTATGCTAGTCGTCCACAAGATTTAAATTAGGCCAAACCAGACATGTTTTGAAATATTAAAGTACAGCATTGGCCTCTTAATAGTTCGTTTGCGACTTCTCTTTCAGACTAACCAGAATAAGTTGTTACTAAATTTAATTTTAAAGAATAGACTGTTCCTGTGCTGAAATCTGCCAAGTTGCTACAGAAAGATTTCTTTTTAAAGAGCAGAAATGTGGTTATGATCAGTCCAAAGCGGTGAGGCTGAAAAGTAACTTACATGTAAAAGTGCTGTTTTAGAGACATGCTCGTCACCAGCTCCCAGGCCTTTCCGTGTGTTTCAGGAAGACCCACACAAAGACTTTGAATTGTTTAGTAAATTTACCATGTGACTTTTTTCATGAGGGTGAAGCCACATAGCACAGGGTATCCTGCTGTCTGAATTTGAATTTTGTCACTGTCTCTCACTGGCTCTGTGACCTTGGACAAATTTCCAACAATCTGGACTGTGGTAGTTTTCTCCAGAAAGACTCCTCTTTAAAAGTTTTTTCTCTCAAGGATTAGTAAGATGCTTGCGATAGTCTACATCATCGTTGGAAGATAGGTGTCTGTGTAGTATTTAATAGTGAAGCCCCGGGGGCTGGGGAGATTGCTCAGTTGGTAGTCCATTTTCTAAATTCAGATTCTCAGCACCCACAAAAATGTGGCAGCCTTCCTGTAACCCCAGTACTGGGAGGGGGAGACAGGGACTCTTGGGGCAAACTAGCAAGTTAGACTAGCCAATTGGCAGGCAAGCTCTGGGTCCAAGCAAGAGACCCTAGCTTAATAAAAAGATGTAGAAAGAATGAGACAGATACTTGATGTCAACCTTTGACCTCCACACACATGTGCATCTGCACAGATGTGTGAACACAAACACATGCACACACACCATACACACGGGGGGAAAAAAAGAGCAGGGCTCTGGAACAAGGCTGCTAGTGCTCAGCAGGAGCCCATCTGCCAGGGAGGCTGAGGCAGGAGGATGACCTAGTCCAGGATGCAGACTATAGTGGAACTTTTTCTCAGACAGGCAAACCAACAAAGAAACTAAAACCAAAACAAAATGAAAAGGCTCTTGACTCAGGTCCTGCACATCTGTGTGCTCTTGGCCAGGCTATTGATCTATGAAATTGTAACAGTAGCAATGTCTACTCCATACTGTTATGAGGACAGAATGGATTCACATGTGCAGGGACTTTGAATAGTGTTTGGTAGGTCTGCCCAAGTTTAGCTCTGTTATGTATACAGGTGACTTTAGAAGTGGGTTTGGGAATCCAACCTAGGACTTTGCCAAGTGAAAGCAAGCACTCCACCACTGATTGGCACTCTTAGCTTCTGTGGTATAATTTTTTTTATAAAGAATCATTGGCGTTAAGCAGGCTTTTATCATGTGCCTGATGTTTGAACTATAGTTTATGTGAAATGTTTAAGAAATTCAGTTATCAGAAGCCAGATCTGGTGGCACATGCCTGTAAGCCAGCACTCCAGAGGCAGAGAAAGCTACAAGTTTGAGGCCATCTTGGTCTCTATATAAAGTTCTGTGCCAGCCAGGACTTCATAACAAGACCTTGTGTCAAAACCCCCTTCACAGAGGCGGGAGAGAGAACTCAGTGAATAAATTGCTTGCTTTATAAGCGTGAGGACCTGTGTTGGGTCCCCAGACCCCACATTAAAAGCCCGGTCTGGTGGTGTAAGCTTGCAGTCCCAGTCTGCAGAAGCAGCAACAGGCTGCTGCTCACTGGCCAGCTACCTTATCCTACTTGGCAAGTTCCAGCCCAGTGAGAGGCAGCTGTCTCAAAAACAAAGCAGACAACGCCGAAGCCATGATACTTGAGGTTGTCCTCTGACTTCTACTTGTATGCACGTACCTGCACATGGGGACATGCATACGCAGAAGTAGAGGGAGGAAGCTCAGTTATTGGGCAAGACATACTGTAATGTACCTGTAACCCCGACACTCAGGAAGCTGAGGCAAATGATTGAAATTAAAGGCTAACGGGGATTATAGAGTGAGACATTGTTTTGAAAAATGATTTTTAGTTTATTGGATGAGTTGAGTTGTCCACACACTTTCACTTTTTTTTTTTTTTTTTTTTTTCATTTTGAGAGGCTCTCACTCTAGTCCAGGCTAGCCTCAAACCTGTTTAAGCCTTCTGAATGCTAGGATTACAAGTTCGAGGTACCATTGTTTGCATTCTTTCATTTAAATTTTCATAGTAGCCCGTACCCACCGCCATTATAAAATTGTTATAGAAATCACATGGTGGTTTTTGTTCATGGTTTTCGCCTGTAAAACTAACAGTAGCGTTTCATTTCTGAGTTCATTGCTGGTGCCTCGCAAAGTACCTGGCATATAAAAAGTGGATAACGATGTGGAATTAATTGAACAATGTTTTTTTCCAAATTATTTATGAATAATTGAATGTACATTTTAAGTGTGATACTGTAGAGAATATTATTTCTTGTTGAACTGAATTTTTACTTTGTCTGATGTGGTGGCTCACACCTTTAATATCAGCACTCAGGGAAAAAAAAATTTTTTATTTTAATGCTTAAAGAGTAAATGAAATTTATAATTTATTTTTATTAACAGATTTTTTTAATTCCGGAGATTAAATTGAAATAATCTGAAAAGGCATGTCTAATATCTTCCTTTGTTACCTGACATGTCCAAGTTTTAATCAACCCTTTCTGACTTTCAAGCTTTCTATCGTTAAGTTGAATGCTGTTATTCATTAATGTTAACCATACAAATCAGATTTTGGAAAGTCTCAAATGGTGACAGGATATAATTCTCTGCTTCAGAACTAATAAAGAGATTGTATGAGCCTCCCATTGAAAGGTAAGATGGCATCACTTCCTCAAAGAAGAAAGTTCCATTCAGGAAGAAAACTCTTGAGCAGTCTTGATAATAATTAGCTGCTAAGTGGTTGCAGTAATAGTGTGGTAGGAATTATAATGGAGGTATGTGGAGTCAGTAACTGAAGCAATCTTCAAACTTTCCCACGTTTTTATAGGTATTACACAATGGTGATTTTTTTTTTTGTTGTTGTTGTTGAAATGAGTAAATTTGATGGGGCTACTACTACCTGCATTGTTTATAGAATCCTTTTACTTTACATGTCAATAAAACCAGTCTGGCTACTGTGCCCTCTGCAGTTATAAATGCATGATTTAAAAGAAGGATCCTCATTTAAAAAATCAGTAGTATGGCTGAGTTTTATAAGATTGTTAGACCTTCTGGTTACCGTAACCAGGTAGTTAGTTCTGTGTATTCAATCCTTTGTTTAATCAAATCATACTACAAGATTTAGTTGACCATATTGTATTTTCATTGGCTAAAACAATCAGATTTTAGAAAACGTGTCCTCCTTTTAAAGACAGAACCGTTCTCCTGTGTAGGCCAGGCTGTGCTGTGGTCCTCCTCTGGCTTCAGCCTTCCGACTGTTTGGATTGCAGCCATGTACCCCACATCTTGCTGTTCGTGTACTTTTACTTTGAGAGGGGAGCCTCAGAGCCCTGACTGGCCAGGAACCGTGTGGTCCAGGCTTGCCTGGAGCTCTTAGTAATTTTCTACCTCAGTCTCCGGAGTGCTGGGGTTATAGGTGTGAGCCACTACACCCAGTCAATCTGAACAAAACTTTAAGAAAGAGTTTATAAGGCCAGTGAGATGGGGTAAAGGCATGATCACATAAAGGATGATTAGTTACTCTCCGGGACCCACATGGTGGGAGGAGAGAACTGACTGACTCTCAAGGACCGTCCTGTGCACACACACACACACACACACACACTAAATAAATGAGATAAAATAATATCAAAGAATGCATAGGCACTCTAAGTGTCTGGTCTGGAAATGGAAGGCCTCATAGTTTTCACTAAAGATGTTTTAGCATGGTACTGTTTTCCTTGTGTTCTCCCTGTGCTCCTTCCGTTTACTATGCTGAGTAGGTGTGGCCTGGTATTCCCGCTGTAGCCCTCACCTGGCCTCAACTAATGGCAGCTCTTCTTGTCTCGGCCTCCAGAATGCTGTGATTATAAGCATGGGCACCATGCCTGGTTTTGAAAGATGGCTTTTGTTTTGTTCTGTTTTCAAGACAGGTTTTCTTTCTGTAGACCAGACTAGCATTGAACTCAAGAGATCCATCTGTCTCTGCCTCTAGAGTGCTGGGATTGAAGGTGTGTGCCACCATACCTGACTTGAAATATGTTTCTTAACTATACTTCTATAGTTCTTTCTATGCCTTTTTACATTTATTTTATTTTATTTATTATTTATTTTCGAGACAGGGTTTCTTTGTGTAGCCCTGGTTGTCCTGGAACTCTCTATGTAGACCAGGCTGACCTCAAACTCAGAGATCTGGCTGCTTCTGCCTCCCCAGTGCAGGGATTAAAAGCGTGTACCACCAAACTGGTGCATTTAATATCTTTAAGCCCAAATCTGTGAGCAGACAAAACACCAATGAACATGAAATAAAAATAAATTGAATGTATGTATGTATGTATAGAGCCAGGCTTAAGACTTCTTTTCAAAACAAACAAAAGAGAAAACGTTAAAAAGAAAGTTAAACGAAAATTCCTTCATTGTTTCCTTTCAAAGGGGGTACTTGGCTTTGGGACCCGTCTTAGGACGCATTTATAGTGTGCCAGTTGAGTGTAGTGGAATATGCACAGGAGGACAGAGTGGCTCGCAGGAGGTCGTCTGTCTGTCCCAGGCAGTTCTTTTCATTTCGGTAGACAAGCAAAGGCATGTGCAGAAGGGTACACTTTAGAGGTCCCCTGCCTGCCTCTAAAAATGGATGGGGATGCTTTATGATTGTCTTCGTTGTTGTGGGGGTTTCTTCTTTTGTTTTTTAAGACTGGGTCTCATGTAGTCCAGGTTGGCCTTGAACTCTCGATCCTCCTGTAATCCCAAGTGTTGGGATTACAGGGCTGTACCACCACACCAGGATTTAGGAGTCTTTAAAAATTAGAAGATAAACCTGAGCGTGGTGGCGCACGCCTTTAACCCCCACACTCAGGAGCCAGAGGCAGGAGGATCTCTGAGTTCCAGGATTCACTACAAATGGGTTCCAGGACAGCCAGGGCTGCACAGAGAGAACCCTATGACAAACAGGCACACAAACAAATAAATATAAAAATAAACATTAGGGAGCTGGAGTGATGACTTAGCGGTTAAGAGCACTGGCTGCTCTTCCAGAGGACCCAGGTTCAATTCCCAGCACCCACATGGCAGCTCACAGCTGTCTGTAACTCCAATTCCCTGGGATCTGATGTCTTCACACCAATGCACATTAAATAAAGTTAAATAAATTATAAATAAATAAACATTAGAAGGTAGCTGAGCATGGTGGCACATGCCTAGAATCCTAGCACTTGGCAAGTGGAGGCAGAAAGATCAGGAATTCAAGCTACCTGGTGTGTTCAAGGTCAGTCTGGGCTTCATGAGACACTGTCTCAATGTAGAGAGTTATATATAGGCGTAGAGTTAGCCTGTTATATAAATTCATCAGAATTCAGCTTTACTCTTTCTCTAGTGATTTGTAGTCTTCACAGCCTTATGGTATTATTCACCTTTTAAAGTGAAAGTGAGATGTTAGTGTACTCAGAATAGGACCTATTTAAACAAGTGAGCCCCACACAGAAATATTATTGAGTCTATTCAGTATTCAGGATAGTAAGTAGTAATCTCCCAAATGTGAGTTTTCTAAGCAGACATCCTGTTTTTCTGACCGCTGGGATTGAACTGTGGACTTTGTGCACGCCAAACACATGCTCTGCCACTGAGCTACACCCCTGTCCTCTAGGAAGCACTCTTTTTTTTGTTTTAGATTTATTTTATTTTTAATTATGTGCACATATTTCCTTTATTTGTGTAGGTTTGTGCACATGAGCACAGTACCTCTGAGGCTAGAAATGTTGGACTGCCTGGAGCTGGACTTCCAGGCAGTTGTGAGCCACCTGACTTGGATGCTGGGTACTGAATTTGCTCCTAACTGCTGAGCATCTCTCCAGCCTGCTCCCAGCAATCAATTTAAACAACAAAAACAGAAACCAAGTTGCCAGGCGGTGGTGGCGCAGGCCTTTAGTCCCAGCACTTGGGAGGCAGAGGCAGGCCGATCCATGTGAGTTCAAGGCCAGCGTGGTCTACAAAGTGAGTTCTAGGACAGCCAGGATTGTTACATAGAGAAACCCTGATTCAAAAACAAAACTAAACAACCCAAACCAAATAAACAAAATACGCTTCCCTCTTGGTTCTTACGGTTCAACAGCCAATTGCCGGAAACAGCAGTTTCCATCCATTCTCTGCTTTGGAGTGTAAAGTCCGTATTGACGGCTTGTGTGATGGCGGGGTGACTCTTTAGCGCCAAATGTTTACTGTTGATATATTAACTAGTCAAAAATCCCACCTTTTATTTAAGCATTGTTTCCCACAGTCCTCTTCCCTTTATTATAAAATTCTTTTCAATTTCTTACTATTTCTGAATGAGTTTGGATTCATTTGTGTGTGTGAGTGTGTGTGCGCGCGTGTGCGCGCGCGCCTGCATTCTTGTGTGTATTCCTGTGATGTTTTTCTTACTTTTCCTTGCTCTTTTCAAAGCCATTGCAGTTCTTTTGCTTGATCACAGTAGTGATCATTAGCTCTCTGTGCGTCTTCCAGGGCAGAACATACAGAATTGGAGCTTTCATTTAGTTTAGATCGCTTCGTTAGACCAGTGGAAAAGCCTTTTCCTTAGAAAGATTTTTTTTGTCTTATGGAAAGATGAGTATTGGTTATCTTACCTGCACAGGTTCAAAGGCTACACTGTAAACCCAAGATATGTCTCAAAGTTTGTGAGAGGTGGCGACAGGAAAACATCTCTGTTATTCACTGATTTTTCTATTAGCCTGTTTTACGGGGGAGGCCTACAGCCTGCTTTCCTGTTGACATTACTATAGAGTGTCTCTCAGACTTCAAGCTTTGTTTCGCTCCACGCCAAGTGACTGGTGAGTTTGTAAGCTTTCTTTTGTGTGTGGTGACTGTCCCAACCGCGTTGAGATGACTTTCCTGAGAGCGCCACAGCGTGGGGAGGAGCGGCTCCTTTTGTTTTCAACTCTTGAAATTGAGTCGGGACATCAGGCCTTGTCCACTGCGAAGTTTTCCAGACTCACATTGCTGCATGATTAATGTCCCTGCTGAAGTCGCATCAGCCTTATTGTCCTCCCTGGCTTGAACTCAAACACAGTGTCTCCTTTAGGGTAACTGTTGTTGCATTTTAAGGGTTCTTTTACCTAGAAAATTAGAGTATGAAATGAATGCTTTTTTTCTTTCTTTGTGATGCTAAAAATTAGCCCATAAGCTCACACTGCAGATGCCCAACCGCTAAGCTGTACCTGAAGACCCAAATTCGTCTCTCAAAGTAAGAGTTCCATAAAAATCTTGTGAGGAAAAAAAAAATTCTCAAGGACCACAGTCTTTGACCTGGTGGGAATGTTTGCTGATTTCTCAATCTTCTTCACATTATTTAGACATCACAAATCAGGTGTCCTTAAATCCCATTCAGTAAAATGAATAGGCCTTTCTTTTGAGACAGGGTCACACTATGTTGCCCAGGCTGGCCTTGAACTTACTTTGTAGTCAGACTGACCTGAGACTCCTGATCCTGCTGTGTCAGCCCCCTCAGTGAGTGCTGGAATCATAGATGTGCACCCAGAAGGCGGCCTGGCTCTTCCTTCTGATTTAGAAAACAATCTGTTAATTTACGTTTTATTTTATTTTATTTTATGTGTGTAGGTATTTTGCCTGCATGTATGTCTGTGCACAGTTTGTGTGCATGGTGCCCATGAGAGCCAGAAGAGGGCATCAAATCCCTTTGAACTGGAGTTACAAGTGGTTGCTGGGATTGAACCCAGGTCCTCTAGAAGAGCAGCAGTCAGTGCTCTTTAACTACTGAGCCATCTTCCCAGTCCCTGTTGTTGTTACATTTTACTTAATTCAGATAACATTAGACACACAGTATTTTGGTCCCTAATGTGGGCCAGCTAGGCAGTTTGGTATTGCTGTGGAGAAAGGAGATGCATATCCCCTCTCTGGAAATCAGATTCCAGAGGGCTTTGGTGAGTTCGGAGCTTGGTAGCTGCTGTCTGGAGCAGCTACAATTAAACACTGTAGAACGATGAAATGATAACAGGAAAGAATCTTAATGTGGGTTTTATGTCCTTTGATTTTGTATAAAGGGAATCCCAATTCCGACCACAAAATCCATTTGAGTAAACAATTTTTATTTGAATTTGAGTTGAGACATCAAAACACAGCAATGTCAGTTTCTTCCAGAAATTATGCATCTTCCGTATTTATTAATCCTGGAAAACTTTACAATAACCATGGTCTGGAATTTTTCCTAGATTTTTATTAGACTTTTAAAGTTGTTTTCCCTTGTTCCTTTGTTTCCTTTGTGACAGAGCCGGAAAAAAATGGTAACAATGAATGTTTCACAATGGGAATGTAGCCATGTAGTCCTCCCAGCGCCATTAACCAATTAAGAAGTTGGCTTAAGTTTGCGTTGCCTGGTGTACGGTGGGAGCTAAGGTTTTGTCTCAGTGACTGCACTTCGGTCATTTCCTGCACCAATGAAACTGTTAGTGTTGGTTCCATCCCAAATCACAAAGTGAATATACCCATTTTTATAAAGTGCAAGTAGCATTGCACATTGCATGTAGTGATCATTGTGAATTACTGTTTTTCATTTATTAGGATTTCATACATGCCCTAGGTTCTTAGAGTTATAGTAAGCCATGGTATCTCCCCATACTAATGCTTATGGTCCACTTGGAGACAAAAGATCCCTGCAAAGAAATTAAACCCCTCGTGTTGGGCGGTATGTAATGGAGCATGATGGAAGGTCTGGTGTACGCCACAGCAGGAACTCAAGTCCTAGGTCCCGTGGGCCTGCCCTCTGGAAGTGCTGGATGACCTTCTTGGGAATCCATCCTTTCTTTAAGGTTAAGCAACATTGGTTAGAGGGCTTTTGTGTCTTGGACAAAGAATAGTCTCATCTCCAGCTACTGCACAGACTCTCAGTAGGGAAGCGGTAAAAAATGGAGCAGCCGTCCTGGCTCTTAACGACGCCCCTGTCCCCTTGGGAAGCAGCAAGGTGAGCAGAGTTTAGAGACCCGGTGTGGGGTATATTTTAGATTCCTGAGTAAAAAATAAATAATTAAGAAGCCCTCTGCTGGGAACTGGGAAACAGCAGCGAGGATGCTGTAGGCCGGGGAGTTCCTGAGGAAGGATGAGGATGCAGCCTTTGGCAGTTACTAAAGATACCTTCCCCCAGTGTTGCCTGGAATAGCCTGTCTGCCAGGTGGGTATACCTCGGCCTAATTTGGCAAACTTAAGACGTCTGAATATATTGCTGTAATTTGTAAATAATCCTTCTAAATTACTTGGCGTTGAAATTAGCAGGCAAGCTTGTACCTTAAATTTACTGTTGTTATTTAGTGGTGGAATCTGGACCTAAGGCCACGTGAACTCCAGGCAAGCACTTTTCCGACGAGTGGTGTTCTAGCCTTGGATTCAAATTCAAACACAATGCTGTGTGACTGTGGTTTTGTTTAATTTTTTTTTTTCTGAATGTTTTGAAATGCTAACGTTATTTTTAGACCACATGTTTCTTTATTTGGAACTATGTCTAAGATAGAATAATATAATGCATTCCTGTCTCTTAGATTTCAATTTGGGGGTAAAAGTCTAAAATCTCATATTTTATGTTATTTATTTACTTACTTACATATTTTTTGGTGTTTCAAGACAGGGTTTCTCTGTGTTGCCCTGGCTGTCCTGGAACTCGATTTGTAGACCAGGCTGGCCTTGAACTCACAGAGATTTGCCTACCTCTGTCTGTTAATGAAAATATTTAGACACTTCTGTGGAGACTTAGGAAGAAAAACACCCCTTGAAGACTTTATTTTCCTGCAGAGGGCATCATCCCTTTTACCTGCCACTCAGTCCTCTGATTAAAAAGCCCATCTAGCATAGCCATGTGTGTTATCTCTGTTGCTAATGATTTCAGGGATCTGTGTCTGTGTCAAAACATACCAGCTCGTAGTCTAACATGTTGTATGATGCCTGTAATCCCAGTGGAGGCGGAGGGATCAGGAGTTCAAGGTCATCCTCTGCTACATAGTGAGTTTCAGACCAGCCTGAACTGTATGAAACCCTGTCTCAAAACAACAAGCTGCCGTGTAGGTCAGTGGTAGAGCGTTTGTTTAGCATATATGAAGTCCCAAGTTCAATCCCAACACCACCCCATCTCTATTTTTTTTTTTTTTTTTTTTTTTTGTTTTTTTTCGAGACAGGGTTTCTCTGTGTAGCTTTGCGCCTTTCCTGGAGCTCACTTGGTAGCCCAGGCTGGCCTCGAACTCACAAAGATCCGCCTGCCTCTGCCTCCCGAGTGCTGCCACCCCATCTCTAAAAGAGAGAAAATTTACCAAATTGAGTCTGTGGTGGTGCATGCCTGTAATCTAAGTTACTTGAAAGGCTGAGATGGGAGGATTGAGTTAAAAAAAAAAAAAAAAAAAAAAAACCTAGGAAAGACAGCACATCAAAAAATAAATGAACTTTACTAAATTCAGTATTTTAAATGCATGCACTTAATGTATAATCAATAAAACTTTTATTAAAGCTACCTAGATTATAAGTCCATTGTTATGACAATCTCTATTATTAGAATTTTTGTTTTGTTTCTTTTTTTTTCCTCAACAGGATCTCTTGCTTCTCACCCTTTTGGCTAAGATCAAGTGAGGGGACAGGGTCAGAGTCAGACTCTGTAGCCCAGGCTGGCCTGCCTTTCTTAGCTTCCCAAGTGCTTGGGTAACACGTGTGAACACCACACCTAGCTTTGAGGTATATTTTTGAGCTTGTGACTTTTAATCATTTATCTGTCTTATGTGCTTTTTAGTCACATATGTTTTATATCTTAGGCCATACATACATTTTAAATAAGAAAGATGAATAGAACCAAGGAGGCACTGAGGAATGGGTGTTGGTTTGAAGTTGTGTATTGGACCTTGGAGAGCTTTTCTTCATATCTAAGACTCACTGGAGTATCTTTAAATAATTTTTCACAAATTTAAATGTGGAGAATTGAAGTTGTATATTCTCCAAGGGATCCTTTCCTTATAGGTTTACTGGTTATGACTCATCTTTGACACAGAGACAAGAATATAATTTTAGTCAAGCTTCTCTGTTCTTTTTATAATAATTCTGTGGGGGTAAAGTGGGGTGGAGATGGTTCATCAGTTAAGGGCACTGGCTACTCTTTCAGAGGACCTGGGTTCCAGTTTCAGAACCCATGTAGAGGCTCACAATCGTCTGTAACCACCAGTTCTAGAGGATCTGATGCCTTCTTCTGACTTCTGTGAGCACCAGGCATGCGTGTGGTACACATTCATACATGCAGGCAAAACACTCATAAATATAAAATAAAATAAAAAATCTTTTAAAAAAAGTATGTGTTGGGGGAATGGAGGGTGTCTGGTGCGTGCCTCTGTGTGCATTCATGTGTGGAAGCCAGGGTTCAGCGCTGGGTGTCCTCTATTGTCCCCCTTCTGAGAGGGTTCTCTCACTGAGCTTCCCCCTACATTGCCTGTGCACCTACAGTCCCTGGCACTGAGGTCACTGACAAGCATTGCCTGGGCCTGCCTTTTCTGGGTGCTGGGGATCTGAGTTCGAGTCCTCATGCTCACAGGGCAAGCACTCAGATCCACCCAGCCATCACCCCAGCCCTTGCTTTTTGTGAATGGGGTAAAGGGCTTAATGTGTCTCCAGAATACATTGTTTCTCTTCCCTCCTTTTCAGCTCTCTAAACTGAATTTGCAAGTTGAGCCCTAGACTTTCCAGGTAGCCTTGTTTAGAGGAGAAATGAATCTGTTCCATTCTTCTACCCGCCAGGTCTTCTTGTTATTGTTTTAATGGAGCCCAGGGCCTTTCCATTGCTAAAAGTGCACAGTACTGAAGGCTCAATACAAGTTTATCAGGTGATGATTTCATGTTAATGCAGCATCTCATAAGTTACCCAGTGTATGTTCTGGGTACATTTCCTTCTTGTTGTATTTAATGCCTACATTAAGTTTAAAAACACTGTTAACTTCTCATTGATTAAAAATAACCAAGAAACATGATCAAAGTTTCGACTCTGGCATCAGGACTGTCAGAGTGTCAATGAGCTGGGACTTTCCAACTCAAGCACTTTCTGACGTCCAAGCAGAGCACATGGAGAGTTGCCCTTTGCAGGCCACAGCCCAGGAGTGAGGCCCTGGGGTGGGTGCTTTGGAGGTCCCCCGTAACTCGAGTGCACAGACACACTCTCTGTAGTGCTGTCTTGATACTTTATCCCTACACATACCAATCTTTAAAATAGAGAGAGAGAGAGAGAGAGAGAGACAGAGACAGAGAGAGAGAGAGACAGAGAGAGAGAGAGAGCGTCTCTCTGTGTAGCCCTGGCTGGCCTGGAACTCACTATGTAGACCAGGCTGGCCTTGAGCTCTTGGAAATCCGCCTGCCTCTGCCTCTGTCCTCTGAGTGCTGGGAATGCAGTGTTCGCCATCCTCGCACCCACAGCCACCCTTTTCAAATGTGGAGAAAACCTGCCAGGGTGATCCAGCTCACGCTCTGTCCTTGCCCTGGACTGGCGGGTGAGGAGCCTCCTGCCGAACTCGCTCTCTGCCCTCGCTCTCTGCCGCTCCCCCTGCACGCTTCCTTCTTCCCTGTATTAAACGAAAACTAACATGACGGCGCTGTAGTCAGGGCCTCAGTGCGGCTCCTGAGCTCACGACCTTCTCCTGTGTAACCACAACACGTGATGGTGAAGAGAGACGGACAGAGGATCCTGTGGGGTGTTTGGAGGAGAGGCACTATATCATTTCACATAGTTTCTGACTGAAGTATTGAATATTTGTGTGAATAAGGTTTTTTGTTGTTTTGTTTTGTTTTTCGAGACAGGGTTTCTATGTGTAGCCCAGGCTATCCTGGGACTCACTGTTTAAACCAGGCTGGCCTCGAACTCACAGAGATTCACCTGCCTCTACCTTTCAAGTGCTGACATTAAAGGTGTGTGCCACCACTGCCCAGCATGAATAAGGTTTTTGAAAAGAGTTTTTTGTTGTTGTTTTTGTCTTGTTTTTTTTGGTTTTTTTTTTTTTTTTTTTTTTGGGTTTGTGTTTTGACAGTGTCTTAGATATCCGAGGCTGGTCTCAGAGTTGCCATGTAGCTGAGGATGACTCTGAACTTCTGATCTTCCTGCCTCTACCTCCCTAGGGGTGGGATTACGGGTGTGCACCCTCAGACTTAGTTAACTAAAGTGCCGGGAGTTGAACCTGGGACTTTGTGCTCACTAGGCAAGCACTGAGTTGAGCTGCATCCTCAATAGATGTTTTTGGTTTCTGAGATGGGATCTTACCATGTGGCTCAGGTTGACCCTGAACTCCTCGGTTCAGGTGGTTCTCCTGCCTCAGCTTACAGAGCAGCAGGGGCTCCAGGCCTGTAGCACCACACTTGGGTTTTGTATTTTTCATCTTGTGTTGGTCATTTCTGCGCTGTTGGCATCACTGCCCTGAGTATTATTCTTTCAAGGCCATCAGCTTGTCTCCACTGTAGACTCTTGACATTCCAGCTAGCAGCATCTCCCCTCCTCCGGTACAAAATGAGATGATGCCCTTTGAATAATTATTCTTTTCTGACGAGGAAAAAGGCTCTGTTCAGTCAGCTGCAGAACCGGAACTGAGCCCTTCCTTAGCTGTGTCTTGGAAGCTGAAATGATTGACTGCTTCAGTCACCTGTGGGTGTGAAGGACATGAGTTCCGGAACCCTTCATGCTCCCCAGGTAGCTGGCCTGTAGCGCTGGGTATTGAGCAAGTGCCCTGTGACCTCCTAAGCAACGTGCTTGGAAATGGCAGGTGATCCTCGGGCATGCTGAAGTTCAGGAGTTCAGCCATGGGGTGTCGAGTAGAAACTAGACAGTTGGTCAATCAGATTATAAATTCCTGGGCTTCAGATGTCCTGTTTTTTTCTGTGTACACCTCTAATTGCTTTATAATGAGACTGTCAAATTGCTAAATGTAAAGGAAACAAAAAATCCAAAAGGCCAATTTTAGAATTTGTCTGTGTGTGCGTGGGCATAGGTCTGAGTGCATGTGTTTGGAGACCAGAGGTTGATTATAGGTGTCTTTCTTAATGGCCACTCTCCACTTTACTGTTCATGACAGAGTCTCTCTGTCTCTCTCTGTCTCTGTCTCTGTCTCTGTCTCTGTCTCTCTCTCTCTCTCTCTGAAGCTGGAGCTTAGGAACTGGCCAGGCTGGCTGGCCGGCTAGCGAGCCCTGGAGTCCTCTGTGCTGGCTTCTTATGTGACTGCTGGGGACCCAACTCAGGCTCTCACTCAGGCTTGTGTGGCAAGCACTGTACTGACTGAATCCCTGCTCTTGAAATTTTAAGTTAGGGAAGGGAAACTATTAAGAATGAGTGAGAGGGCTGAGGATGCTACCTAGCATACCCAAGGTTCTGGGTTCGATTCCCAGCACCCTCCACCCCCACCAAATGTAATGAGAATGAGTGAGAGTCCCTGTTCACTTGGTGTGTGTTGTGTTACTGTTCTTCTTGCCTGTTGCTGTCAATTTCAAGTTAACTGCTTTGCTCTATATAAAAGTTGGTTTCCTTTAAACATAAAATTTACAAATGGCTGCGACATAGTTCAGAGATAGACTGCTTGCTTAGCATGCATAATGCCCTAGGGTCAGTACCTAAGTTAAAAGGGGGAAAAAAAGATGTTTTACTGTCAAAAATAAAGAGGTAGATAAGTAAGATCGAATTTATGAACTTTCTGCTGCTTCTGGAGGTGAATCTCCTCTGCAGTCGTTCTTTGTTCCAAGGGTGTCAACGCTCCTGCCACCAGGCTGTCATCGGAGTCCTTTCTCTGCCGTTGACTTGTGTGTTCGGGTGTCCTTGACTGTGTGACGCTGGTTACAGCCATTTTCTAGCCTGAAGCCGCATCTGTATATTTCTCTGTGAATGCTTTTGGCATCGGTTTCTGGAGCTTCTGGTCAGGAGGAACTCGGGGTGGCCCTTCCAGTTCCTGGGGGTATTTTAGAACGGTGGCCAGTGTCACTTGTTGGAAGCGACCCTGGCATCGTTGAAGTGGTGCCCTGGTTTTTGGGCTGCTGGTGTGTCTAACTGTGAAATGGGAGTGCTGATAACACTTCCTACTTACTTAGCAGGTTTGCTTCCCTGGCAGTCAGAGGAGCTGGCCAGGACAGGCAGCGCCCAAGCCTGTTTCTGTTTCTAATTCCTCATGTAACGTATAAAACGTCCGCTCTTCAGCTTCTTTGTTAATGCTCTTCTGCAAATCATAGAGTAGCATTTGCCGTTTCATTCCCAGCATACGGAATGAGACGGAAAATAAAGCGCATCTCAGTTAAGGATTTGCTCCCGTCAGCCACAGAGCCGGAGCAGAACACCGGACTTCATCTTGTTGCTGAGCTGTGTTTTCTCCCCGTTCCAGCTAGCCATAGAGGACAAGAAAATGCGGTCCGAGCATTGGTAACATCCCCATGTCTCTTTAGTGTGTCAGCATTAGGATTTAGGTGTGTCCCTGAAGCAGGCTCGCCCCAGGTGTGAGCAGGATGTGCTTCGCGTCTTGGTCAGATTGCTGCCCCAGAAGTGGGGGGCACTTGGGGGACGTTATGAACGCAGCTCCTGTTCCCTTTCACCCTTCTAACTGGTAGCACAGGTTGCTTTCCGTCAGGGAACTTTATGAATGGGCAAATGTTCATGAGCCATATTTTTCCTTTATAGTAAGAAATGTAACAAAATCTCTCCCTGGGTGGATTCAGTCAGAGTGTGTTAGTACTGGAGCCATTGCTTCCGGAATTGTATGCAAAAGCCCTAACAACTCTTCAGATGAAGTTGTTACAAATTCTGATCACTAGAGCTTTGGGTTTGTCCATAATTCTCGGTAGTGAGTGTTTGTAGAACTTGGTGGAGGGCTCTATAAGGACTAGAACGGCTGCATTTAGATTGTCTTCTCAAGATTAAAGAAAGGGTGAAGTTTGTGAGTGACAGTTCCCCTACTTCTGAGAAACAGAGTGAACGTTGTGCTTTGATGAGTTTTGCTTCATCTTAGTGACACGTAAGAAGTGTGGTGCGCACACACCAAGAGATTTTATTGTTTTAGTGTCCCTCAGCATGACTTGGTGTGTACGCACCCATGCCACATAAAGAGTCCATTCTTGCTCACGTGCACCCAGGGAGGCTGGCCATTGCTCTTGGGCCCAGTTTCCACTTGACGGCCTTCCTCCTGTAAACAGCAGCCTGACATCAGCCCAGGATGTGATCGGACCCACCGCAGGACCATGGAGGGCCTGGCTCTGGTTCTCTTCTGGCACACTCAAGCAAATGTAGTGTTGAGCAATTGGTTAATGTCAGAAATATTGGGGTAGCCCTTTAAAAGTTTTAAAGGTATAGTACTTACCCTTGGATTTTCATACATAGTCTAAACAGCACTCAGTACAGCAAGGCTAGACAGTTGTGGTTAGTCATATTTCAGGAATGTACCAATGGCAGTGACTCAGACCCAAACCTTTGGTGTCTCCCCCCACTTTGATTCTTT
Organism: Peromyscus leucopus; assembly: GCF_004664715.2. Classification (NCBI taxonomy): domain Eukaryota; kingdom Metazoa; phylum Chordata; class Mammalia; order Rodentia; family Cricetidae; genus Peromyscus; species Peromyscus leucopus. The sequence goes on along the minus strand of NC_051071.1, from coordinate 14,540,030 downwards.
TGTTGTTGTTGTTGTTTTGTTTCAGGATTTCTCCGTGTAGCCCTGGCTGTCCTGGAACTCACTCTGTAGACCAGGCTGGCCTTGAATTTGGAGATCTGCCTGCCTCTGCCTCTGCCTGTTGGGATTAAAGGCGTGTGCCACCCTCGCCCTCGCCCTCGCCCTCGCCCTCGCCCATTTAAACGATATGGGAAGATGATTTATGAGGCTCCTCCCCACCATCCATCACCCTCTCCTGCCTCTGTCAAGACCTCTGGGAATTAAAATCATGTACAGTGAGGAACCCATAGACAGCGAGATAGCCCATTCATGCTACTGAGTCTTCTGAAACATCGAGCAAAAGTCTATGCTCCCCAGGTAGTTAGAAAGATTTATTAACTGGACGACCCCATGGCTCATTTGCCTCTGAAATATGAAAAATTGAGAGGATGAACTTAATTTCTTGTGTTGCTACTGGAGGGGCAGAAGTAAGGTTTAGAAATCAGCGTTTCACTTGAGAAGCAGGAGTTTGAAGGACTTCTGGTTAAGATCAGACTTGTTTGGGCTGGAGCCATAGTCCCGTCAGTTAAGTGCTTGCTGAGAAAGAAGAGGACCCGAGCCCAGGTCTCCCAGAACCCACATTTCTTTCTCTTCCTTTTTTTAATTAATTAATTAATTTTTATTTGGGTGTATGTGTGTCTATGTGAGTTTATGTGCACCATGTGCATGCAGGTACCCCCAGAAGTCAGAGGGTGATGGGGCCCCCGGAACTGGATTTACAGACAGTTGTGAGCTGCCTGATGTGGGTACTGGAGACTGAGCTCTCTGGAAGAACAGTAAGGGCTCTTAGCTACTGAGCCGTCTCTTCAGCCCCCAAGAACCCACATTTATAAAAAAAGGCGTGTGGTGCTTGCAGTCTGGGTGCCAGGGAAGGGGCAAGAGATGGATCCCTGGAGCTCACAGTGTAGTCCTCCTGATGAGCTCCAGGCCAGTGAGAGACCCTGGCTCAGACAAACAAAACAGAAGGAATAAACAGAAGACATGTTTTGATAGGTGTTGATTAACCACAGTAAACTGTGCAGACCTTAACGTCTCTCTACTAGAAGCCAGGACCCCAGCTTGCTTGATTTCGAGGCTTATGTTTAGGGAATGTAAATTAATGTTGATTTTCACTTATCCCTAACAAGATGTTTTAAAATCCTATCCATTTAAAATGCAACTACAGGGCTCTGTAGTGCTCTCCTAGCATACACAAGCCCTGGGCTCCATCCGCAGTGCCACATAAAGCAGGGCATGGTGGCACGTGCTTGTCGTCACAGCACTAAGGAGGAAGAGGCAGCTGGAGCAGAAGTTAAAGGTAGAGTGAATTTGAGGTCAGCCTAGGCTACCAGAGGCCCCTTCTCAAAAAAGAAAAAAATGCACAGATTACTATTTTATAAATTGCTTTTTAAAATTAACTTTGACACACGGTAGGTACTCAGAAATACATTTAAATAGTTATCATGATCATGAAATATTAGCAAACTCAACTAGAATCTCTACAACAATTGACAGTGTATTCAAGGAACAAAAGCAAATTTGGAGTAAAAGAAACATCTTACTGAATAATTTTACCAGAACCAAAAGGACTGTTTATTTTGCATTTTATTTCATTTAACGGGAAAAAAGTTGTGCCCTGAAAGATGAAACTGCCAGTTTTTAATCCTTCGCGGCTGAAAGAAGAGAGGCGAAGCACTCAGATCTGGCCCAGACAAAGAACACAAGGGACTGTTCACCATCGTTCCCTTGTTCCCTTCGTTCTCTGAGTGACAAAGAAAAGGAGTAGGTAACAGCTGCCAGCCAAAGACTCGGTTCTGCAGTGAGTCGAACAGCGTGGGGCTGCTGCGGGCTGGGCGGCCTGCGTGCTGGGCGGGGCCTGATTGCTGTGAAGGGCGGGGCCATGCAGCTGGGCGTAGCCCGCCCGGTGCAGCGTGGACAGCCGCCAGCAGCCAGGATCTGCCCCAGCCAGCTTTAAGTTTTGCTTTTTGTTTGTTTAAGACAAAGAAAAGGAAAAAAGAGATTCCTAAGGTGTCCCAGCTTACCATTTTACAGTAGTGGACATTTTCAGCTCTGCACGCGATTGTTATAATTGGAAACAAATAGAAGTTCCGGGCAGAGGCCAAATTAGATAACTGCCGTCCAGCCAAATAGTGCTTCCACCGTAATGCGCAAAGCAAATGATCTTACTGTCTCTTCCACAGTAGAACACAAAGACTTTTTATTTTAATTCTTCACTAAGGTATTAGCTTAAAGAAATCAGAGTTGTTGAAAAATACTATTTTTGAAGAGAAATGTTAGTTAATACCATGAGATTTGAATGGTTTTTGCATTCTTTTTCTCATTAAAAAAGTAGTCTGTGTGAGTTCCACGGCATGTGTGTGGAGATCAGAGGACAGCTTTTAGGAGTTCGATCCCTCTTTGTACAGCGTGGCTTCTCCGGACTGTCCTCAGCTCGTCAAGCCTGCACAGCAGGTGCCCTCCCCCAGCCCTCCCGCCGGGTTACAGTTTTTAAGAGCTCTCACGAGCTCTGTCCTGTGAACACTTTAGCAACATCTGCCTTGTGAAGCATTGCCTTCCTGTGTTAGGAATGAGACCCTGTGGTTTTAGACTGTCCAGCCTGTCTAGAGCTACCCTGGTCTTCCTGGTGCTCCCTACCGTCACAGAACAGTCCACCTTATGGCCATTTCACGTTGCTGTGAGTACATGCCACCAGGTGGATGACTTTAATCCCAGCACTCGGGAGGCTGAGCCAGGCAGATCTCTGTGAGTTCGAGGCCAGCCTGGTCTACAAAGTGAGATCCAGGACAGGTACCAAAACTACACAGAGAAAACCTGTCTTAAACAAACAAAAAAGTACATGCCTGCCAAGGGGCAGCTTCTTGATTAAACTTTGACCTTAATAATAGATTAAAAATAGGATCCGTGCCACTTCTTAGAGTCAATAGTAGGTACCACTAAAAGTGTTTATGTTTATTTTTAGTTCTAGGGGCCAGAACCTAGGACCTGCTGGGCAAGTGCTCCACTACTGAGCTACATTGACGCTACCTCCCACTTAAAAACTTTTTTTTTAACATTTATTTTTATTTTATGTGTGTGGGTGTTTTGCCTGCTTGTATGTCTGTCACTATGTGCCTGCCTGGTACTTGCAAAAGCCAGAAGAGGTTGTAGGATCCCCTGGAACTGGGGTTATAGACAGTTGTGAGCTACGATGTGGTTGCTGGGAATCCAGCTCTGGTCTTACGCAAGCATAGTGAGTGTTCCTAACCACTGAGCCATCTCTTCAGTCTGATTGATTTTATTTTAAAGTGTGTGTGTGTGTGTGTGTGTGTGTGTGTGTGTGTGTGTGTTTGTGCATGTGTGTGCATGGGCTATGGTGGGCCCACTACCCTCAGACTGGGCCTACATGCCCTTTCTTGTGAAGGACTCCCGTAGTGGAGGTTGCAGTTCTTGTCCTGGGAGCTAATGACTTGAGTTTGCAGCAGGCATTCCTGTGAAACGTGTGCCGTGCTGTGTTTTAGGGTATTGTGGGGAGACCAGATCCAAGGAAAATGGCCCTAGTGCTAAGTGTTCTACCATTTCAAAGCCTCAGAGAGGACACCTAGGGAGAAGCCCTTTCTTGCTTAGTGTTGTGGTCTAATTCTGGCACTTTGGAAGCTGAGGCAGGAAGATCTTGGGTTTGAGGTCAGTTTGTGAAATGAATGATAAACGGCGCTGGTTACCTCATGGAAAGGTCATGATCACGACAGAACCCAGTATTAGTTTTAGAGCTTTATTGGGGGAGCGGGGACCAGGCCTGGGAAAGAGCATGTGCAGAGAGAAAGATGGTGGCGGGGGGTGGGGGTAGGGTTGGGGAGAGCAGACCAGAGAGAGAGGGTGGGGTCTACATCTGGCTTTTTAAGGGCTCCTGGTGAAGCGGGCTTACGGAGCTACACCATGCATGCGCTGATTGCGTGACCATGTTGCATGCACATCGTCGCCAGCGCACATTGATGACATAAGACGCAAGACCCTTTGCTTAACTCCTGAACTGCGCATGTGCAGTCATGCAGCTGGAGTGAGGGCAGAATTCTAACAGTTTGGGCCGTCTAGTGGGTTCTAGGCTAGTGACTGCTGGAATTGATCTGCAGCTGAGCTTAGCCTTGAACTCCTAATACGGCCCCCACCTCCTGTGAGTACTGTGATTCCAGGCATGTTCCTAGCTTTCCGTATTTTAACTGAGAAAATCATGTTACTCACGATGTTATCAAAGTTCTGACCTGGCCTTTAACTCCTGGGAATGCATTGTCAAAGAACTAATGTCAAAGAACCAAGCAGTGTAGACTGGCTGCTCAGGAGCGCTGGTGAGCCTCTCTAGATGTGCCACTGATCATTTGGGTGGTCTCCAAGGTACACTAACCTGCTGGAGAAGGAGGTCAGATAATTACAAGTTTCATTGTGCAAGAGACCACTTTGCCAATACCCTCACAGAGCACCACATAGTCCCACCTTGTGTTTATTGGTAGATTCTTCCAGAGAGGGACAAACAGTGCCATGTAAAAGTTCAGTCAGTGCTGTACTCTGCGTGACATGTTCAGACAGACACAAAGACCGTGGACTGCATGTCTCAAAGGCCATCTAACATTCAGGACAGCAGTTGAAGGAGGAAGGCTTGTTATATGCTCAGAGGAAGAAAGGCTCCTCTTTAGTTTAGGAACCAGCGTTCAGTTTCCCAGCTTCTTGGTCTGGATTATGCTCTTCTCTGTCTTGGGTTCTGCTCCACAGCCATCCCCTCAACATTTCTGCCTCCAACTCATCCAACAGCAAATACCTCAGGAGAACTCAGCTAGAATCCAGTGACCCTGCCCTCACCAAGTTCTCCAGGGCTTCAGAACTTGACATAGTTTTCAAGTTTGCTTAAAAACCAAAACCAAAACCCCCAGATAGGCTTTGACAATGGTCTCTGCAGTGCCCTTCTGCTACCATGTATCTCACTGGCTTCTAATCAGTACAGAGACAAAAACAAGAGTATAAATGATGTATGTATACATGAATTTTGCTAAGTTCCTGCTTTCATTACCAAATTTACCTTCAGATGTTCTTTATTTCATTTTAGCAGTAAAGACCAAAATAGAACTACAATAAAATGTTTTTGTAAAATTTATTTTTAATTGTATGTGTTTGGGTATTTTGCTGGCATATGCATCTGAGTGCCACAAGTGTGCAGTGCCAGCTGAGGCAAGAAAAGGGTGTGAGATCCCATGAAACGAGTTGTAGACTGTTGTGAGACACCAAGTGGGGTGCTGAGAATCCAACTCCCATCCTTTGAAGAAGTAATAAGTGGTTTGAATAAGAATGGCCCCATAGGCTCATGGATTTGAATGCTTAGTCACCAAGGAGTAGAGTTGATTGACAGGATTTGAAGGAGGAGGAGGTGTGGACTTGTTGGAGGAAGTGTGTCATTGGGGGTGGACTTTGAGGTTTCAAAAAGCCCATGCCAGGTCCGGTTTCTCTGTGCCTACTGATTAAGTTGTAGCTCTCAGCTATTTCTCTAGCACCATGCCTGCCTACATGCTGCCATGCTCCTCGCCATGGTGATAATGGACTAACCCTCTGAAACTGAAAGCAAGCCCCAACTAAATGCTTTCTATTATAAGAATGGCCCTGGTCATGGTGTCCCCTCACAGAAGTAGAACAGTAGCTAAGACAAAGATTAATAACCTTCGATCTTGGGTGGAAGCGTTTGCATCCATAGCCTCCCGTCTGTCTCTTCAGCTGCATTGACAGACTGAAATGGAAGCTTGGCGGTCATGCCTGTGGAACATGTAGGACGCGGGTGGAGAGGTAGTTTCTGGCTGCTCTCGGTCAGCCTGTGGCTCTAATGGAAAGATTAGACTATCTCGATGACACAGACTTAGGAAGAGGGAAAGGTTTCTCCGTCAAAACATAGCAAGGAAAGAGTGATAAGTGTGACTCTTTCTGATTAATTTTTATTCGTTGAAAGACAGATTAGAGAGAGTATCTAGAACCCATATAGAAGCAGCTTGTTTTCAGAATATTTAATGAACTGCTGATGGGGGATGTCCTCGCCACGTGTGGATAAAGTCGGCAGTGTCTAGAAAGCAGGGGGGCGGGACCCGAGCCGTGTCTCCACAGTCCTCTCCTGGGTATCATCCTTCAGATGCAGTTCTCCTGCCCTCTGATCTCACTCCACATTTAAAATCTGCTATCGGGGACCTCAAAGAACTTACACTAATGTGAATCACATGTTACCTACCATTTTAAGTAAAAAAATTGACTATTTTCCATGAAAATGATTATGGGCCTAGGGATGTAGCTTAGCAGAGAGACTTCCCCAGCATGTTCGAAGACCTGGACTCAGTCAGTGTCTGCTGTGGAAAAACCAACCAAACCACCACCACAAGAAGATGAGTTGTGGACACGAACATTTTGCACTGTTTTGTTTGGGACAGAGGATCCAGCCCACGACTTTGAGCAGGTGTTGAGAGTCCTCTGCCTCTGGTCTCATCTTCATCCCAGATGACACAGGCTGCTGTTGTTGTTCTTTTGTTTTTCTAAGAAATACCTAAGTTTTCCAAGACAAAATACTAACAGATAGAATCTTTTAAAGATGGGATCTCACTATGTAGCCCTGGCTAGCCTGGTAATTGCTATGTAGACCAGGCTGGCCTTGGACTCACTGCTTTTGCCTCTGAGCGTTGAGACTGAAGGTGTGAGTCACCATTCCCATGAGAACATGTTGTTTTACTGTGGCAAATCTGTTTGACATCAGCCTTCATCGAGGACAGCTAGATAATCCTAGCTGCTTTTCTGTTAAGGCGGTTATGTATGTGTTCTTTGGGTTGAAGTATATAATGAAAATGTGGTTTCACACAGACATGTAATTGGGAAAAGGAGGAGTATTTAAATAACCTTTTCAGATAATTATGGATGTTCTTTTATACTCAATTAAAACTTGAAAGGTTGGTGTGGTGTAGGACCTAAAGCCAGGTTCCTGAACTGTTATTATTTGTTACATTAAATGTGACTTGCCTTGACTGTTGAATAGGCTTTTACTCATACCTGACTAGGGAATATCACCCAGTGACTATTTGGAAAATACTGACTTACTGAGTTATGCAGAACTTCCCACAGCTGACATTTTTCATTGTCCAGCATTAAAATATCACACTGTTAACTTCACCACTGAATTCAGCAGGAACACACCAAGGGTTGGGAGGTGTCATACGTGGGTGGCAGATACAAATTGTCCCAAATTCTCATTTTCACATGCAGGCCTGAGCTTTATTGCTGCCACCCAAACTACCTGCCAGTCCTTTCAATTCTGAATAACCACAGTGTGTGTGGCTGGCTCGCCAGCAAGCAGGAATGGCCCTTGCTTGACCCAAAGCAGCCCCGTCTGTTCAGAGGCAAACAAGGGCAGTGCCCTGTGGACCTTGCCGAGTCCTGTGCTTGTGTGCTCTCCTGTTACCTCACACAGTGGCCAGGCCTCCTGCTCAAGGGAGAGGACTCATAAAAGAAATACTTTGTTTTTTTTTTTTTTTTTTAACCTGGGCATTCTGACGCTGATCTGGACATGAGGGATGTACCACTGTGGTTCTTCCTGACTTTGCCTGTGTGAAGGCCCCAGCCCTTTAACCTATTCAAAATTCCCACCGTGAAGGAGTTATACACCAGAATTACGACAGTGGTCTTGACTGTGCATCCCTTGAAAGAGTCCAGGGAGCACCCGGGGCCTGCGTCTCCCCTTGGGGGGCTGCTTGAGAACTGCTGCACAGCTCTCACGCCTGGGATCCCTGCAGACTGGGTTGGGGCATGTAAGATTGAACACACAGCTGGAGGGGCCTTGTCAGGTGCTGGGGATGTTGTGTGTTTTCTTGTAGAAGGAACACTTGTTTTGGAATAGGCTAACTATAAAAGAGCTTTGATTTATTTTTTAATTTTCTCGCTCTGTGTCGGGGATTCTTGGCACTTTGGTGAAGACTTCTATACAAATTAACCAGTAAGCTCTAGGACCCTACTCACCACACTAAAACCGGCATCCTTGCCAAACCTACGCTAACCGGGATGATTGTTTTAGTACATACACTCCTGCACCCAAACCATGCTAGGAGCCGGTCAGTGCCAAGGAACGAGAGGACAGGCTTCTCTTTTCTTTTTCCCCCTTCCTTCCTTCCTTCCTTCTTTCCTTCCTTCCTTCCTTCCTTCCTTCCTTCCTTCCTTCCTTCCTTCCTTCCTTCCTTCTTTCTTTTTCTTTTTTGGTTTTTCGAGACAGGGTTTCTCTGTGTAGCTCTGACTGTCCTGGAACTCATTCTATAGATCAGGCTGGCCTCGAACTCACAGAGATCCGCCTGCCTCTGCCTCCGAGTGCTGGGATTAAAGGCAAGCACTACCACTGCCTGCTGAGAAGATATTCTTGTTGGGAGCTCGGAGAATGGGAAGTTCATGGGTTTCCTTCACAGGTCAGCTCCACTGTGGTCCAGTTACCTTGGCCATGGAGGAGGATAAACGTCCTTTGCTTCCCGCACTGTGCACACATGAAGGCCGTGCTTGGCAGTATAGAAAGCATGCCTCCGTGTAGTCAGTCTCTGTGGGCTGCTTTGGGGCTTCATTTTACAGCACAGGCTGACCTTGAACTCACAGCAGTCCTCCTGCCTCAAGCCTCCTAAGTGCTGATACCACAATTTAATCCTCCATACTCATTTGTGTTTTGTTTAAACTAAGAATTACTTTGTGTGAGCCTGAGCTAATTTCAGATCCCAGCATCCACACAAAGCCAGGCATGGTGGTGCATGTTGGAAGTATTTGAAACTCTAGCCCAGGGAGGCAGAGATGGGCGGATCCCTGGGCTTCCTGGCTAGCCAAATTAATGAGCTCCAGATTGAGTGAGAGACCCTGTCTCAAAAAATAAGGTGGAGAATGCTTTACCTGGTGAGACCACCTGACATCGACTCTGGCCTCCACCCATCATGCACTAACGAGCGGGACCGTCCAGGAATATGTAATAGCATCCGAGGCCAGTACAGGCCCTTTGTTTAACAACCAGGGTCCAGATTCAGTGAATACTTTCCTTATCAACCTCAGCCACGATAGATATTATTTGTAAGCATATGGTCTTAGTCTGAGTGTTTCACAAGTTAAATATAACAGAACTCTAAATGAATCTGCTAATTGTGCTCTTCCTAATGCATCTCAAATAGGGCAGTCTCTAATTATAAGCAGCCCCTCCTTGCAAATGGCTGCAGCTCTTGCCCCAGTTTGCCCTTCTAAGCAGGCCCTGGGGCTGCAGCTGCAGTTGTGGCGCTCACAGGGAGTCAGTTGGTGTGGAGGAAGGGAGGCGCTCTCCGGTGAGGCAGTTCCCAGGGCGGTGGACCGGGAGCTGGGCTGGGGTTGTAAGGTCCTTCCTGCGTGCTGTTGTTCCCCTACCTTACCCTTGCCGCACGCTGCTGAACTCGGTGGCAGGTTTGCAGTGATGGGCGTCTGCTTTTTTGGTTGTTGTTTGTTTTTTACTTCTATTTTTTTTTTTTTTTTTGAGGCAGGGTCTTGCTATGTAGCCCAGGTTGGCCAAGGACATGTCCAAGCAAGTCCTTCTGTTTCAGCTTCCCGGCGCTGGGTCCAGCCTAACACTCGTGTTTAGCACATAGCAAAGAGGTTATAACATGAGGCAGAAAGTTGGGATATACCACCTCCCAGCCCTGTGACCTTTGCACGGGTTCCTTCGTCTTCCCAGTTAAGTCTCTTTTACCTTCTGTGAATAGGAAATTTTGGAGCTACCTCCCAGAATTACCATTCAGCTTATATCATCCCATATCTAGGACATGGTGCACTCTCAGTACATGATAACTCTTGGGAGATTTCAAACCAAAAGAAAGCTTATTAATGATCTGTGCAGTGTAGATTATTCTTAGACAACGCTTTGTTTCAGGGGTCTCGTTGAATCTGTTCCCTGGGGCAGTTGGCATGGAGAAGGCAGTAGATCTGGAGGGAAGGGCAGGTGGAGATGGGGCGCTCAGGAGATCCAGAGCATCATGTGGAGCTGGGAAACGGGGAGAGGCGGGACATTCTAAAGGTGGGAGGAGATGTTTTGCCTGCACTGGACCCTATGCTCATTGTTGCCAGGACATGAGCTATTAGTAATGAGTCCTGTTTCTGCATATTGACTGCTCAGTTAATCAACCAGAGATTAAAACAAACCACCGTGTTTGGGCCCTTCTAATCCATCAGTCTGATCATTTTCTCCTCCTAGTTTTCCTCCTCTTCCTCCTCCACAGAGCCTCCCTCACATAGCATAGACTAGACTTGAACTTAATATGTAGCCCAACTGGCCTTAAACTTGACCCTCCTGTCTCCATTTCCCAAGTGAATTTCTGTTAGATCCAGCAGCAGTGGTATTGTGGTCAGGACTGGGAAGCTTTTGAAATATGTGTGGGGTAGAGTGAGGATATTTGTGAAGGACAGCCTGGAACTTGACCATCTTGACTTCTGTACAAATAGAACTCCCCACACCACACACACACCTCACACGCGTGTGGTCCACCTTTAACATGACTTTGGGGGATAAAGCTTTTAAGGTAAAAACATTTATTCACAAGTGGCGACAAGATGTCCAAGGTACCATGCATGCCAAGTAGAGGCATACATTATTAAGCCAGTGCAGAACATGTAGTCAGTGCCAACAGGGAAGTCTTCTGCTGCATACCTGTTGAACTGGATTTTAAGGAAGGTAGTTTCCTAGACTTGGTGTGGTGTAATTTCAGCACTGGAGAGAGCCTAAGGCAGGAGGTCAGCCTGGGCTGCACAACAGAGGTCCAGAGTGGTGATGGATATACCTTTAATGTTGGCACTCTGGAGTCAGAGACAAGTGGGTCTCTGTGAGTTCAAGGCCAGCCTGGTCTACAGAGTGAGTTCAAGGCTAGCCAGGACTACATAGTGAGACCCTGTCTCAAAATAAACAGGGTCTAGGTTATAGATATGAGAAGAGGGGAAGCATATCAGAGATGGGGGAATGTGATAGAGAGAACCTGGAGATGGTGCACCTCAAGGCAGTATAGGTGACTGGTTCTGGGTGGTGCTAAGGGCAGAGATTCTGACTTTAAAGGGGTTAACAAAAAAACAGGCGGACCAGGTAAGGAGAGACTTGAGGCTTCTGTTAAGGAATTGGACAAGCTGGTGCAAGTGCAGAAGAGGGGTGATAAGTAGAGCCAGAGGAAGTGTCTTTCTGTAGACAGAGGACTGGAGACAGGCAGCCTTCATGGACATATCTTTCTTGAAGAAAAGAGGCTACATGAAGGTGGAATGGGACTGTGTGTGAGAGCCAAGGTGCATGTGAGCTGTGCACAGTGGCTGTGAAGATGGAATGGGACAGAGTGTGTGAGCCACGGACAGTGGCTGTGAAGGTGGGATGGTGTAGTGAGCCGTGGACAGTGGCTGTGAAGGTGGGATGGTGTGGTGAGCCGTGGACAGTGGCTGTGAAGGTGGGATGGGATGGTGTGGTGAGCCGTGGACAGTGGCTGTGAAGGTGGGATGGTGTGGTGAGCCCTGGACAGTGGCTGGGAAGGTGGGCTGTGAAGGTGTGGTGAGCCGTGGACAGTGGCTGTGAAGGTGTGGTGAGCCGTGGACAGTGGCTGTGAAGGTGTGGTGAGCCGTGGACAGTGGCTGTGAAGGTGTGGTGTCTGTGGACAGTGGCTGTGAAGGTGGGCTGGGATGGTGTGGTGTCTGTGGACAGTGGCTGTGAAGGTGTGGTGAGCTGTGGACAGTGGCTGTGAAGGTGTGGTGAGCTGTGGACAGTGGCTGTGAAGGTGTGGTGAGCCGTGGACAGTGGCTGTGAAGGTGTGGTGAGCCGTGGACAGTGGCTGTGAAGGTGTGGTGAGCCGTGGACAGTGGCTGTGAAGGTGTGGTGAGCCGTGGACAGTGGCTGTGAAGGTGTGGTGTCTGTGGACAGTGGCTGTGAAGGTGTGGTGAGCTGTGGACAGTGGCTGTGAAGGTGTGGTGAGCTGTGGACAGTGGCTGTGAAGGTGTGGTGTCTGTGGACAGTGGCTGTGAAGGTGTGGTGAGCTGTGGACAGTGGCTGTGAAGGTGTGGTGCTGTGGACAGTGCTGTGAAGGTGTGGTGAGCTGTGGACAGTGGCTGTGAAGGTGTGGTGGTGAGCGTGGACAGTGGCTGTGAAGGTGTGGTGAGCTGTGGACAGTGGCTGTGGTGAGGTGGACAGTGGCTGTGAAGGTGTGGTGAGCTGTGGACAGTGGCTGTGAAGGTGTGGTGAGCTGTGGACAGTGGCTGTGAAGGTAGGCTGGGATGGTGTGGTGTCTGTGGACAGTGGCTGTGAAGGTGGGGTGAGCCGTGGACAGTGGCTGTGAAGGTGTGGTGAGCTGTGGACAGTGGCTGGGAAGGTGTGGTGAGCTGTGGACAGTGGCTGGGAAGGTATGGTGTCTGTGGACAGTGGCTGTGAAGGTGTGGTGAGCCGTGGACAGTGGCTGTGAAGGTGTGGTGAGCCGTGGACAGTGGCTATGAAGGTGTGGTGAACCCTGGACAGTGGCTGTGAAGGTGTGGTGAACCGTGGACAGTGGCTGTGAAGGTGGGCTGTGAAGTTGTGGTGAGCTGTGGACAGTGGCTGTGAAGGTAGGATGTGTGGTGAGCCGTGGACAGTGGCTGTGAAGGTGGGATGTGTGGTGAGCCGTGGACAGTGGCTGTGAAGGTGGGCTGGTGTGGTGAGCCGTGGACAGTGGCTGGGAAGGTGGGATGTGTGGTGAGCCGTGGACAGTGGCTGGGAAGGTATGGTGTCTGTGGACAGTCGCTGTGAAGGTGGGATGTGTGGTGAGCCGTGGACAGTGGCCGTTGGGGTGATGTGCAGATAACTGAGTGAGAACAGGCGTTAGGTCATGGGACAAGAAGCTCATTCTGTTCCACCCACCCTTGCATAGTGTCACCATGTTACTGTGCAAGATCTAGGCTGGCTGGCTTTAGTCACCATTTGAGGAGGGGAAGGAGAGGAGGGAGGGAGGGAGGGAGAGAGAGAGAGGAGATGCAAAGGTATAGAAAAGAGAAATTGTTTTGAAAACTATCACCTAGACAATTGGGAAGGCCATTCAAGTGTGGCCACTGCAGTCCGCTTGTGACTACCGGTTTCTGCTGGACTGTTTGTAGACACCTCTGGAAGACTGTCCGACTTCCTCTTTAAATCTCATTCTCCATTGCCAGGTGTTCCTTATGTGATGGCCCGGACGGACGGAACCCCTTTGGAGAATATGAGCACAGTTCCATGTAGGAGCACAGAGAACACTTTATTTCAAAGTAGGAAGAGTTTTGTTGTGAGCCCACGCACACAGCACACAGCAGCCCGACCAGCATCTCCAGGAAGGCAGGAGGGGTGTGGGTGTGCATTGCCTGGCTGCCCTGGACCCCGTCATGGGAAGGTGGAGATTTGTGTGACTCCATTCAGTGAAAGGGCTCAGGATGAGAAGAGCTGGCTGTGCTGCCCTAGAAGGGACACTAATTAGGCAGAACCGCACAGAAGTCTGCAGTGGGTGAGATCAGGACTAAGGCAGTGGCTTTCCCTAGGAAGCCTGCTCCGTCTGGAAGGAATTGAAAAGTCCGTATGTAACAGTAAAAGACAATAGAACGCTGGAGAAAGTGCCCAGTCATAACCATTTAATCACTGTGTTTTCGCAGTTTGCCTCATTTCATATATGTGTGTTTTTATGTAGGTGCAAATAATACTCAGTATATGCTATATCCCAGAGTGTGCACTTGAAATTGTAATAACAATTTTATTGTATTTCAAGATCATTTTTATAGTAGAAATTTGTTATGAATAATTCCATTGTGCTTATAACTCAGAGTCAATCAAGCCATCCCTAATGTTTTTAAAGTATTATTTCTTATTTTTAGATCCTAAACATGGTTGTATATGTCTTCTACTTTTGTTCAGTTATTTCCCTAGAATTGACCCCACAGGTGGAGTCAAGGGTAACTATCCTTAGGTCCTTGCCTCAGCTCTTCCCTGAAAATAAACCCTGTATCTGCTCAACACTCAGGTAATCCACCTAGAAACTATGACGTTATCTTCCTTTACCACAGTTTTGATGTTAATTTTTAAATCTCACATTGACAAAGTATAATCTCCTTAATTTAATTTTTTAATTTTTTTCTTTTTTTTCAAGACTAGAGATTGAACCTCATGTATGCGAGGCAAGTGCTCTATTGCTGAGCCACGGCCCTAGTCCTTCAGTTTAGCATCTTCAAAATATATCTTCATTCACTCACAATTTAAACTAAAAATTAGTTCATTAATTTGTAACTAAGTGAGCCACAACCTTTATTATGTTCATAAAACCATGTGTATTACCTTTTCTGTTCTGTGATGTTTTCAGGTTTATATCACTATTACTAAAGCTCTAAATCTGTGTAAAATTAAAAGTTTTCTTCATAATATGCTATGTCAGCTCAGTCATATTTACACATTTAGCATGTTTTGAAATTTCTAAAGTTTGATGTGGTAGCTTATACTTATAATCTCAGCACTTGGGAAGTCGAAGCAGGATTGCCATGAATTCAAGGTCAGGACCTTGTGTCTAGGAAGAAAAGAAGGAAGGGAGGCAGGACAGAAGGACGATAGAAGGACAGACCAGCCTGGCTTTATTTCAGCTGATATATACAGATCTGATAAGTGAAAGTACAGTGTTTTCCATAAGCTTTCAGTTACCTTGCTTTCAGGAGGCTCGTTTTCCAAGGACTTGTTTTCTGTATGTTCCATACATAGCTTTGTAAGCCTGAAATAAGCTTTTGTGTCCTGTGTGGCTGAGTAGCCTGCCAATCTGCCCACATTCTGTCCCCTCCAGCCTATCTATTTATTCCTCACTCCCAGATTCATTTTCCTAACACACTACCTGTTGGCATACCTTAGCAGACTCTCCATTTCTACATGAATTCAGGGTACGCTTTTCACCTTGGCCTTCAGAACTATCCCTCTGCCGATCACAAAAATGGCACAGGAACCTCAGTGTGCCATGCAGCTCCTTCCTCACCCAGATTTACCTAGTTAAAACCTCACCCCCTTTTAAAGCTAGCCAGTTGAAGCTCCGTGAGTGAGGGCCATGGCTCATGGCCCTGGAGACACTCTCATGCTGGCTTTACACCACAGCTCGGGGCTTTCGGCCTGGAGCAGGCCTCTCCATGGTGGGCTTCTGCCCTGGCGGTGGGGCCTTGTGCCTCAGGAGAATAGCTGAGTTGTACATACAGCAATCCTGGGCCCAGGGGAAGTGTCGCCAAGTCAGTGTTAGTGAGGCAGAGTAATAACAGTGTCACAAGTCTTGTGGTCTAGCAGATGGGCGCTCCAGCCACAGGCCTGTCTATCTAGACCTTCTCAAAGTTGCAGGATTCCCCAGCCCTGATCTACAAATAGGCCTGAAAATAGTGCTACTTCATTCAATATGAACATGAAATGTTAGCACGTGTGGGCACAAAGTCAGAGCAGATGTTTGGTATATATTGGCAGTTCTAAACCCTTTGTGTCTTAACTACACAGCCTGGCTGCCCTGTGAAGTACACCACTAATACCATTTCCCAGAGGGAAAACTAAGACCCGGGGAAGTTAGGTGGCTTCTCAGGGTCACACAGCTAAAGGCTGAGGATTTGGGACTCAGTCTTCAGACCCCCAGCCCACTCCTACCTGCCCGCAGTGAGACTTCTCGTTATGGCGTGGTGGTGTTGAATCGTTGGCGTCTTCATTTTATTCCCTCACCACCCGCCTGGTCAGCACTGTCTCGTTTAGGGTGTGGACAGTTCCTCATCCTCCCTGTGGCACCTAAGAAGCGCTTCCTGCGTAGAAGAGACTTGACGCTGTCTGGCTTGATGCCTTCAGGGGCGCTTTTGAGCCCCTTGTCTTCTCCAGCCCCCTCTGCTCTGGTTGCTTCATGGGAGAGGAAGAATGCCGCCACACTCTCCTTTCATGTCGCCACACTGGCTTCTGTGGACTTTGGGGTCACTCCTTGAAAGCCCCTTTATATTTAGCATTCTTCAAAGGGAAAAAAATGAGGTCTGCACGTATCCTATGTCACTTAAAATCTAAAACTTGATTTAATCAGAATTCCTTTCCTTAAGTAATCTGAAATCCCATTTTATAGTAATCATTGTTTTGCTTTGATATTAAGATTTGGAGGGTTGTTTTTTACAGCACTCTTTTATTACCACATCAATATATGCTCATTACATGTAGTAATTTGAATCACAATGGCCCCTGTAGGCTCATATGTTTGAATGTTTGGTCCCCAGTTAGTGGAACTGTTTGGGAAGGATTAGGAGGTGTGGCCTTGTTGGAGGAAGTGTCACTGAGGGTAGACTTTGAGGTTTCAAAAGCCCATGCCAGGCCTAGTCTCCAGTCAGTCTGTCTGTCTGTCTGTCTGTCTGTCTGTCTGTCTCTCTCTCTCTCTCTTTCTTTGGATCAGGATATAAAGCTCTTAGCTGCTGTTCCAGCACCACGCCTATCTGCTTCCTGCCATGATGGCCATGGACTAACCCCGTAAAACTGTAGCAGGCCCCCAGCTAAATGCTTCTTTTATAGGAGTTGCTGTTGTCATGGCGTCTCACAGCACTGGAACAGTAGCAAAGCATCACAGGAAGCTAAAAGTGCAGAGAAGAGTTTGTTAAAAAATAACTATGGCCGGGCGATGGTGGTGCACACCTTTAATAACAGCACTTGGGAGGCAGAGGAGGTGGGTCTCTGTGAGTTTGAGGCCAGCCTGGTCTACAGAGCAAGTTCCGGGACAGCCAAGGCTACACAGAGAAATCCTGTGTTGAAAAACATAAACAAATAAACAAACAAATAGACTAGGCTTTATTTTGCTACTTAGTGATAATCACTTTTAACATTTTGATAAATGTGCTTCTTGTATTAATTTAATTACTGCCTCTGTAAAGTTAGATACCAATGATACACACTTTATTTTAGTGTTATTCCATTGTATGAGTTATAAGTATTGTTCTTGACTGGTTTAAAAATAATTGAGGTAAAAGGAAGGTAGAATTTATGTACGCTCCTGACAGTCACCATTGGGCATTCATTACTAACATGTTCTTAGTAAGACCTACATAGACTTCTACCCAAACTCCGTTTCGGATTCTGTCTCAAGCAGAAGACTAACTGGAAGACAAAAATTACGGGGTTGGGGAGAGTTTGGAAGTGGTTTCCTCAGTACATGGCAGGCCCTGGCCTTCACCCTGTCCTGCGAGTCCCTCTACTGGAAACAAAGCTGGCTGTGGGCTGCGCATTGCTGGATGGGGTACTTGATGCTATACGCCTTGCTTTTCCATATGCCTTGCCAAATTGGTTTCCTGACCATGACCTTGTAGTTCAGCATTTCCTCTTCCCTCCACCCGTTTCCTCCCTTCACTTTTGATCACTGAGGTCCCCCCCCCTTGAATCCCAGGGCAGTTAGTTATGTGGTAGCCAGAGCTACAGTCAGGAGACCCCACCCTGGTCTCCTGAAATTCTTTGGAAAAGTACATTGAGGGGTCTGTACTCTGTAACTGTAACATGACACCACCAGGCAGTATATATAAACTTGTCTTTCTGTTTTGCACAGCAGATGTTGGAGCGGTGAAACATTGTTTCTTCATTAGTCTTGGCATCAACCTTGCCCCTGAGGATAATTTTCAACTCTTACCTGACATGTATAGTTCGGTCATCTTGTCCAGCCCTGACCTCTCCCCTGGCTGGACTTCTGAATGTCTGTGTACTTTGAAAACCTCTCTGATAAATGTGTCTTGTCCCTTTAAGCTCAGACCCTCCTAAATGGACTTCATTGTGCTGCATACAGACCTGCTTTCGCTGCTTGTTTTTTTTCTTTCCTGTGGAACCCGATACCTCTGTCTCCTGGAGAACCAGCCATTAGCACAGGCAGAACCCAGCAGAGTGCTCAGACACCGCCTAAGTCACAGTTGAGGAGTCTCCTTGTAGATCATTAAGGTCACTTCGAAAACATAATTTTAAAAGTCTTAGTAACCATATCTATTAAAATTATAAATTATGGGGGGATCTTAGTAATAGTTCTGTAGGATACATAACTGTAAGTAACTTTTGCTGAAGGGATAATACATAGAAAAACATATATTTTCAGATGGGATCCCCACCCCCCACCAGATGGTCTAGAGATTAATGCAAGCCCAATAAAAGTAGTAGTGGAATTTTTAAAAAAGTTGTTTACTGTTCCTCTGTCTCTCTGTATGTGCGCGTGTGTGTGTGTGTGTGTGTGTGTGTGTGTGTGTGGCGCATGGACACAAGGTGCCATAGCACCAGCGTGGTGGCCAGAGGACAACTGTGGAGTCAGTTTTTTTCCGACGTGGGTTTCTTCTTGGCTTGGGAAGCTAGGTGGGTGATGGTGCCTTTTGCTGACAGAAGAGACAGGGAAAGGAGAGTGTGTTCTGCCTTGGACCCTTTGAACTGAAAATACCGATAAGATGTCTCAAAGGAGATGTAGAGTCAGGTATTTGAATCTGTAATTCTGAATCTCATTAAAGATCTAGTGGAGATGCACTTGGGAGACATCAGCACAGAGCCCACAGCTGACAGTCGGAGGTGGTTATACAGGAAGAGTATTTAAGTGACAAAATAAGGAGGGAATGCCGAGGGAGCAGAGCCTCCCAGAGACTGAGAGGCAGAGCAACAATGTAGTCAACCTAAGAATTTTGGCTGGGTATAGTCATTCAGGCCTGTAATGGTATGATTTGGGAGGCTAGCAGGAGAATTGGGGGATTGGGACCAGCCTGGGCAACATAGAGATACCCCATCTCAAAGGCAAACACCACCCTACCACCCCAGCCTTTCCTGCCAAAAAAGCTAAAACCAACAAACAAAACATCCAAGCAAACTCCTCTCAGACAGAGGAGGTGAAGGAGGTAATAGGCTGTGGACGACTCCCATGAAGGACCTGATCAGGGTGGGTCAAGTTCAAAGAGTGTGATGCCTTCTGTTTTCTTTATTCAATCAGAGGAAAACAATAAAATTATGTGTGAGGGGGGTAGGGGAGGAGAATGTTTAGGCATGCTGGCTTTTCGAGGAGTTCTGTGGAGTTGGTTCTCCTACTCTGTGGTTTCTGGGGATCCAGCTCAGGTCATCAAGCTCATTCAGCAGGTGCTTTACCTACTGAGCCATCCCAGTTTTTGCTTGTCCCAGGAGAAAGCATTTCTGTTGTACAGAAGGGACAGGGTCTGGGAGAATGTTTAAAATGGCTTCTGAGTGAAAAGGAAAGCACGCTGTCGTAGCAGGTGTTTGTGGACATAGTGGGATTTGAACTCTAGAGAGCAGCGTTGGTGTGAGGCGGAGTTGTGGGGCTGACGCTTGAGTTCAAGGCTAGGTGGAGATTTGGGATTGCTCAGTGGAACATGGACAACTGGCAGCCGCAGGATGTCTGGGCAAGGTTATTGAAGGAGAGGTCGGAGACTAGAAGTCCCCAGTGAGGAGGAGGTCATGGTAGCTGTCTAGTTAGGATTTCCTGTTGCTGTGACAAGACACCATGACCCCGGCAACTCTTAAAAAGGAAAAACATTGAATTGGGTTGGCTTACATTTTCAGAGGTTCCATCCATTATGATCATGGCAGGGAGCGTGGTGGTGTGCAGGCAGGCATGGTTGTAGGTGATTTTTTTTTTCCTACTCTTTACTCTTTGGGGGCCTGCCACCTAGCTCCCAAATAAATACACAGAGACTTATTCTTTTCTTTTTTCTTGTTTTTTTGAAACAGGGTTTCTCTGTGTAGCTTTTACACCTTTTCCTGGAACACACTCTGTAGCCCAGGCTGGCCTTGAACTCACAGAGATCTGCCTGCCTCTGCCTCCCAAATGCTGGGATTAAAGGCGTGCGCCGCCGCCGCCGCCGCCGCCGCCACCACCACCTGGCTAAGACTTATTCTTATTTATGAATGTCCAGCCTTAGCTTGGCTTGTTTCTAGCCAGCTTTTTTCTTTCTTTTTTTTTTTTTATATCATGTACAATGTTCTGCCTGCATGTATGCCTGCGGGCCAGAAGAGGGTGCCAGATCTCATTACAGATGGTTGTGAGCCACCATATGGTTGCTGGGAATTGAACTCAGGACCTTTTTTTTTTTTTTTTTTTTTGGTTTTTCGAGACAGGGTTTCTCTGTGTAGCTTTGCGCCTTTCCTGGAGCTCACTTGGTAGCCCAGGCTGGCCTCGAACTCACAGAGATCCGCCTGGCTCTGCCTCCCGAGTGCTGGGATTAAAGGCGTGCGCCACCACCGCCTGGCTCAATCTCAGGACCTTTAAAAGAGCAGCCAGTGCTCTTAACCACTGAGCCATCTCTCCAGCCCCCTAGCCAGCTTTTCTTAACTTAAATTATCCCATCTTTTGCCTCTGGGCTTTTACCTTTTTCTATTCTTTATGTCTTTTAATTTAACTTCTTACTTCATTGCTGGCTGGCTGGCTGGTCCTTGGCATCTTCCTCTCCTTTTTCTTGCTACCACCTCTCTCTCTCTTCTCTTCCTATTTATTCTCTCTGCCTGGCAGCCCCACCTATTTCTCTCTCCTGCCTTACTATTGGCTGTTCAGCTCTTTATTAGACCATCAGGTGTTTTAGACAGACACAGTAACACAGCTTCACCGAGTTAAACAAATGCAACATAAAAGAATGCAACACATCATTGCATCATTAAACAAAATATTGCACAGCATAAATGTAGCACATCTTCAACTAATATTCCACAACACATGGTGCTGGCTGGCTACATCTTGATATGAAGGCCACAGGAAGTCGACTGAGACACTGGGTGTTATCCTAAGCATAGGAAACCTCAAAGCCCACCCCCACAGAGACACACTTCCTCTAACAAGGCCATAGCCACTCCCAACAAAGCCACATCTCTCTCTCTTTTTTTTTTTTTTTTTTTTTTGGTTTTTCGAGACAGGGTTTCTTTGTGTAGCTTTGCGCCTTTCCTGGAACTCACTCTGTAGCCCAGGCTGGCCTCGAACTCACAGAGATCCGCCTGGCTCTGCCTCCCGAGTGCTGGGATTAAAGGTGTGAGCCACCACCGCCCGGCTAAAAAGCCACATCTCTTAATAGTGCCACTGCCTATGAGATTATGGAGGCCAATTACATTCAAACTGCCACAGCCACCAAGAGGTTCAAATAGGAGGGAAGGGTTACCGGTTGATGTGATGACTCTGGCTGTGCCTCAGGACCACTCGCAGAACTGGAAGGGTCGCCCTCTCCTTCACCAGCACCGAGAGTGGGACCTGAGAGTGGGACCCGGCTTCGGTGCTGCTCATACCGTGAGCTTCACGTTTGCCGTGGGAGAGAATGAGGAGGAGGGCAGACACACCGGGGAGCGATTGGACCTGGCAAGTGAGTTGTCGCTGATTTGACGGAGTATAGTGTCAGTAAATCCTCAGACAGGATTATTTCAGTTTGTAGCAGGGAAGCTAGGTGCAGACAGTTTTGGGGTGCAAGTCAAGTAAATGGAGAAATTTGTGCCAGGTGCTCTCCAGTTTTCTCACAGAGTGAATGCCATTGTCAGCTGTTGCCTGTGTGTGGCTCTCTTTGAGACTTCACGTGAGACTTGAAAATGAACTAAAGCTATAAGGAATATAAGAGACCGCAAAGCCACAGGGATGGCCTTGATGGCCAGGAGTTGCGTTCTGTAATTATCTGGTTTTACTGCTCTGTTATTGAAGTAACATATAGTGCTTGTGCATGTAGTGGGGTGATACCTGAAGCAGGAGACAGGGTTTCAAGTTAGCCTGTGAGGCAAAAATGCATTTGTTCAAAATTGCTCTTAAAATCGCTTAGGAACGTAAATGGTAGGGACTAACATTCCATCTACATGGGGACAGTTTCCCCAGCAGCAAGATGGAATAGTTCATACAGTGACATCGGTGGGGAAAATGTGACTCAGACAGTCGGTGAGCACGCCTTCAATCCCAGCACTTGGGAGGCAGAGGCAGGAGGACCTCTGTGAGTTCGAGGCTAGGAAGGCAAGTTCCAGGACAGCCAGCTCTTTTACACAGAGAAACCCTGTCTCAAAACAAACAAGCAAACAAACAAACAAACAAAGTGACTCTCTACACTGAAAGAACTTACTCAGCTTAATTAAATATTGTTGTTAAGGACAAGTACTCAGACTACTGAGGAAGAATACTTAAGCACTGAGTATATAAACGGGATAACGATACTACCTAAATTGTTATTTCCCAGCTTTCTTTTGTAATTTGAGCATATATAATAGAATTTGAGAATTAAATTCATGATAATGCATGACTCACTGTATTTGTATTTCTGGTGTGTGTGTGTGTGTGTGTGTGTGTGTGTGTGTGTGTGTGTGTGTTGTATAGTATGTGTATGTCTTAACACAGGCTGGCATGTAGCCCACATTGACTTCTAAATTGCTGTATACCCAAGGATAACTTTAAATCTCTGCTCATGTGTACTGGGATTACAGGCATGTGCCATTACATCTGGCTTTGTATTTGTAGTTTCTGCTTGCCCAAAATTATTTTTAAGAACGTGTACTAGTTGAGAGCTTAGTCTTTGAGACGTGGTAGAGCATGCTTGTAACTCCACTCCAGCATTTGTGAGGCTGAAGCAGGAGGTGTGAGCTTAAGTCCAGCCAGGGACACATTCTGATTTGCAGGCCAGCCTGGGCTGCCGTGGTGGTGACAGGTAGTTTTGGTTGTGGACTTGATTGTATTAAGAAACACCTAGGGCTTTAGTGAGGTCTTTGAGTGTGTCTGTGAGAGCTTTCTGAAGAGGATTAACTGATGGAGAGCCATCCTGAATAGTCCCATCTCTCTGTAGTGCAGTTACAGCCGCTGCCTTCTCCTCTCCCCCACGTCTTCCCTGCTGTGCTGGAACTTACCCTCTTAAACCAAGAGCCAAATAAGCCCTTCCTCTGGTCACAGCAACGAGAAGTAGCTAACACAGCGACACTCACAGTGTGCTCACGGCACTTCCTGTCTTTCCCTCTGATCACCTCTCTATAAAGTCAGCGTGAAAATAATATCTACTGTGTAGTATAGAGCCAGGGACACAGATCTGGCTGTAGTGATGGTATGTGCTGATTTGTGAGTGTGGTGTTAGACTACAAGGCCAGAGTTTTATTAGAATGACCTGTGACCCCATAGATCATCTTGCCTTTCCAGTCAAGCATTGCATGAAAGAGCTGCTGGCCGAGATTAGATGCTTACTATGAAAAGGGACAGAGCTGTGACTTTAAAAGGATTGAACCTACCTAAAAGAAGAGACCACTCTTAAAACTCAGAACAAAACAAATACACTTGTCAGGACACAAAATCAATCTTTGCATCCAGGCAAGTGGTAAGTAATTAAGGTAGTAGATTCCTACTCTGTGGATTGTTTCAACCCCAAAAGATGGTACTCTAGTATCAAAGGCAGACTTTTCTGGCAACATGAAGGATGAGTTGATAGGTTTTAGGTCTTGAGTGTGGGGCCAGGCAGGAGAGGCTTTACTTTAAAAGTGTGTCCCTGTTCAAAGGGGCAGTGCCGTGAGCCTGGACCTGGGCTATAGATGAACAGCAGAGAATTGCTAAAAAGGAAGCAACCTCTTTTGATAGAGGGAAACCTGTAGATCCACAGTGGAAGCATTTCCAGCACCAGGCTTGTCTTCTTTTATCATGGTAGCAAGTAAAGAGATGTCTTTGTGCTGTGAAAGAACACAGTCCCCAGGCTGCATGCGTGCCCTGACGCTCACAAGCGAGGCAGCGAGCCTCTGAGCCTGTCTGCTGGCCCAGCTTCGTCCCTCAGAGCTTCTCAGCTGCCTTAGTTTGCTGTGCACAATTCAGAAGAGCAAGATAAAGCTGTTCTAGGACAGCCAGAGCTACCTAGAGAAACCCTGTCTCGAAACAAAACAACAAAGGAACTTAACCCGACTCCCAAACTTCTTTTTCCTTAGGATATCCATATATATAAATGATATCCTCCGGTCATGAGGATCTCTTTCTGGCACTACAGATGACCTTTTTCCATTGCAGCATAGTATTCTAGCATTGGCTGTATTCTATTCAGAAAGTCTATTATTGGGCATTTGTGCTGTTTTTCATTCGTTTTTTATAAGCGACAGAGTGCTGGAAACATCATACACTCTTCTGTCTTTGCGTATGTTCCCATTTTTCTCCATAGGATAAATTCTGAAGAGTCTATCGATACATGTTAGACTAGTTCATAATGTTGTTGGTTTGCTCCGGGAACTGTAGCAATGCATGAGAAGGCCTGTGTTGTCTGTTCACTGTCTTCTTTCCTGATGTGACTAATTCATTATTTTAGTAACTTTCCCATCCTATGTGCTGAATGTTGGTGTCTTAATGACAAACAATATAGATACTTTTTTTTTTAACCTTGCCAGGATTTACTTTGGAAAACTACAATCTTTCTACATTGTTTGCTTGCTGTTACTCTATTTTGCAGGATGAAATAGCAGGTAAAGGTACCCGCAGCCAAGACTGACGATCTAAGTTCAGTTCCTGGGACGCAAAGAGTGGAAAGAACTTCCCAAAATTGCCCTCACCCCCCAGCACACCCCCTGCCTCCACACACACTCAGAGAAGGAAAAAAAAACATAAAAATAGGGACTGAAGCTGAGCAGTGGTGATGCATATCATTAGTCCCAGCACTCGGGAGGCAGAGGCAGGAGGATCTCTGAGCTTTAGGCCAGCCTGGTCTACAGACTACAGAGCCAGTTCCAGAACAGCCATGATACACAGAGAAACCTTGTCTGGAAAAAAAAAAAAAAAAAGGGCGGGGGGGGGGGGGGAAGGCCGGAGAGACGGCTCAGTGGTTAAGAGCACTGGCTGCTCTTCCAGAGGCCTGGGGTTCAATTCCCAGCACCCACATGGCAGCTCACAACTGTCTGTAACTCCAAGGTCTGCCGCCCTCACACAGACATACATGCAGGCAAAACACCAATGACATAAAAAAGAAGAATAGATAAATTTTTTAAAAGGGGTGGTGCTGGAGAGACGGCTCAGCAGTTTAGCACAGTAACTGTTCTGCCAGAGGACCCGGGTTCAATTCCCAGCACCCACATTGCAACCCACAAACGTGTAGCTTTAGTTCCAGTTCCAAGGAATTTGACACCCTCCTCTGGCCTCCAAGAGTACCAGGCACTTGTGATGCACAGACACACCTGCAGACAAAACACTCACACACATAAAGTAAAATAAATCGTAATAATAAGAGAATTTTGTAAAACTTCATTTATTCCTCATTAATGTCAGTACCTTTTTGTGTACTTATTAACTAGTAATCTCACCAATTACAGCCATCATTTTTTATTTTATTACTATTTATTGATTGTTACATAGTCATGTCTATCTTTCTCCACCTTAAAATCACGCACTTTTTCATCCCTTGGACTAACCAGGCTTTTTGGTTGCAAAACTAGAAACTGACAGTGGCCTACTTCAGTCACAGCGGTGTTGGGTCCTCCAGCATGCTAGAAGGCTGGACGGGAAGAGTCCAGGAAGTTTGCAGGCCGGCATCGGAGGAGGGCAGTGACGACAGGGATGGCCTGAGTTTGCTGCCGCCGCGCACATGACGGGTGGGGTCAGTGTGTGTTCTCACTTCATCTCGGTGTTTACCCTGTGCTTCATTGTCTGCTGTGGTAGCAAAGACAGCCAGAACCAGCTTTCACCATCTTAATATCCCGTGTAGAAAGAGGGTGCATCCCAGGCAGTGGGTGTGCAAACACCTTGATGTTCAGTCTCTAGAGGGCACATCCCAGGCAGTGGGTGTGCAAACACCTTGGTGTTCAATCTCTAGAGGGCACATCCCAGGCAGTGGATGTGCAAATAAACACCTTGGTGTTCGGTCTCTAGAGGGTGCATCCCAGGCAGTGGGTGTGCAAACACCTTGGTGTTCAATCTCTAGAGGGCACATCCCAGGCAGTGGGTGTGCAAACACCTTGGTGTTCAATCTCTAGAGGGCACATCCCAGGCAGTGGGTGTGCAAACACCTTGGTGTTCAGTCTCTAGAGGGCACATCCCAGGCAGTGGGTGTGCAAACACCTTGGTGTTCAGTCTCTAGAGGGCACATCCCAGGCAGTGGGTGTGCAAACACCTTGGTGTTCAGTCTCTAGAGGGCACATCCCAGGCAGTGGGTGTGCAAACACCTTGGTGTTCGGTCTTTTGACCTGTTTTGGGCGTGTAGGCATCAGTGAGCCAATCATGGCAAAGGGCATGCAGTCTTGGGTTGACCAGGCCAGGGTCACATAGCCATCCCTGGTATTGAGAGTGGAATCGACTGGAATGAAAACCGGGGAGGAGCGGGACTTTGCACTGCGCAGGGAGCTCTTCTGGAAGGAAGGGGCCAGGTGCAGCAAAGGAATCAGTGTTCTCTATGCTGCGCCGTGACGCCTGCAGAATTCACGGGCTTCTACACTCAGCTGTGCAGAACGCTGCACAATGTATTTGTTACATCTGTTTTTTTTCGTACTATACATCAGTCACTAGGAGGAAGGATACTAAAATGCCAATAAGGCTGCATGAGAGCCTACCTTAAAAAAATTAGTATCAACTGATCAGTCAGTAAAATGCCAATATGGAAAGTGAGTCTCACTCTCTATAATTAATTATAAAAAGAGCTGGTTGTAGTGGCAGACTTCAGTAGGGTATGCTAAAGATGTGGAGTCAGGAGGATCAGGAGTTTGAGGCCAGCCTGGGTCATAATCAGTTATAGTAAATGAAAGAAAGCTGCTTTTTATTGTACACAGGGAGCATGGATTCTTTTTTTTTTCCTTTTTTTTTTTTTTTTTTTTTTTTTCTGGAGCTGAGGACTGAATCCAGGGTCTTGTAGGCAAGTGCTTTACCACTGAGCTAAATCCCCAACCCGCAGCATGGATTCTTAATATGCAAGATTCGTATACGGTAAAGATGTAAATTTTATTGAAATCCTGTGTGGTATCTGATATAGACATGGTTAGAGGCCTAGATAGTAGCATATACTAGGAAAGCTAAAAATATAAAGCTAGGAAAAAGAAAAAAACAATCTCAATCACATGCCTAAAAGTGTCACTTCTCTATGTGGGACAAGGTGGTCCTCCAGTCCTTTTAGGCCATTCCCCTGTTTGAGTCGCCGCTTGCTCTCTTATAAACATTTTCTCTCATGAATGTCGGTAATGTCCTGTGACAAGCAGAGAAACATCAGGAAAACACCGTGCTGTCATGAAACAAACATGGGTCTTGAGTGTGTCCCCTGGTGGGGAAATGATGTGATAACAACCTCAAAATGTAAGGGTAAATGGTTATGTAATAATAGTAACTTGTCACAGTAATTTGAAGTTACATTTGGGAGGAAAGTACCACTTTCTTAGAATATCCTTTGTGAGGTCCAGGATATTATTCATAGGTAGTTGTGTTTAAAAAAACAAACCAAACAAAACTCTCTCTCTCTCTCTCTCTCTCTCTCTCTCTCTCTCTCTCTCTCTCTCTCTCTCACACACACACACACACACACACACACACACACACACACACACACACACACACACACACACACACCCCTTTAGTCCCAGCATGGGAGGCAGATCTCTGAGATCTGAGAGCCTGGTCTATAATGCCAGTTCCAGGACAGCCAAGACTGTTACACAGGAAACCCTGTCTTGAAAAACAAAAACAAAATAAGCAAATAAGCCAGGCTGCATTTCTGAACATGGCCTTGGGTATGCTTGTTCACGGACTTGTTTAGTTTTGGATCCCAGGATCTAGGCTGGGCCTTGGTTGTAAGAACAAGAGCTCTGACTGAGCTGTGGCCCCAGACCTCAGTCTCTCTTGATAGGTGTGGTCTAGCTGTGGTAGAAGCTTCTCTGGGGACCAAAGGCAGGCTGCCATGTCCCAGCCAGGGTTTCCCCAGTGCTTGAGGTTCCGTGACATGGGGCCCTGGTGTGCGACCATAGTGGTCTCTGCTTCTGAAGTGAAGGAGTGCTCTGGAGTTAACCCAGCCCAGCCCAGCCCAGCCTGTGTGGGTTGATCAGCACTTTTGCGTATTGATGGTCTTATTATTTTGACACTTTGCAGTTGAATGATTTATACAATTTTTAGCTCTTGGGCAAACATTATATTTGGTGTCTAAGTACAGAATTTAGCAGTAAATAATTTTATGACAGACCACATTTGGTATGCCTAGTTATTCAGGGACTTACACACACACACACACACACACACACACACACACACACACACACACACACACGGAGGGACTTTTTAGTCATACTTCCTCTCTGTTCTTAGTCATCTGTTCCTTTTATGGTAGTTATTAGCAAGTGGCCCTCAGCCTTCTGTAACGGTCAACAGTGTGAGCTCGTTCCAGCCTTGGCTGTGGTACTCCGTGCAGTTTAATTACAGGATAGTCAGAGCACACTTGTGAAAACATCATCTTAGTGTTGGTAGAGTCTCCACATGGCAGAACCACAGTTGGTAGTAGATCAAGCTCTTGAGATCTCTGGAAGAATTTCCTCTCTTAGGGTATCATGTTCTCTCCTCGTACACTACTTCCTGTCATCCATCACATTGGAACTAGTAACAAGAGAACGAAAGTCAATGTTAATGAGGTGTTGCTTTAATGCATAGGAAAGACGACGTTTTCTTCATTCTAGGCAATCAGAAGTGTTGTGCACTTTTAGCGACCTGACCCTGGTGGTCCTGGCAATTCAGTGTTGCACAATTGCATCGTCCTGCCTTCCTGAGTACGGAGGAGCCCAGTGTTCACCACCACCTGTCCTTCCCACCTGTAACAGCCATGCTAAACTGCGATCCTGTAAGGGTGCACCAGAAGCATTTCTTGTCGCCTTTTCTAAATGTCTGATAAACATCACCCCAACTTCTTCTAACCCTTCTGCTCTCTCCTCAAACCAATAGGCCCGGTTCCCTAAACTGTCTGTCATTCTCCTGTATCTGAAAGACACTGGGACAGGGCTTGAAAACAGCTCTAAAGGTAATGATTAATTAAGGTAAGAAAACAAAGATTTTGGTTGATGAGTCAGATGAAATGGTAGGTCTTCCTCCAGACCTCCGGCAAGGCAGTGTGTTGCAAAATATCTTCTAAGGTCTGGCAGGCAGATGACTCAGTATGTCCCGACAGACTCCTTGTCTCTCCCCTGGGCCCCTGCCTTCCTTTCCCAAGTTCTCTACCTCCTCCCCTCTGTCCTGCAGTCATCTAAACTGGAATCCCACTCCAGCCTCCCCGCCCTCCTCTCTTCGCATCCAGTCCCCTGACCTCTTGGGATGGTGCAGTTAGGTCCTGGCTCCTCTCGTCCTCAGCTGTCTTACCCAGCAATGATAAGCAGGGACATTTATCTACTGTAATCTACTGCAGATTCCATTTTCTTTCTGTACCATGGCATGGAGAAGTTTGGAACAAACACACACACACACACACACACACACACACACACACACACACACACGATGCCCCAGTGACTCCTGGCTTCATCACTGCCACCTCCTGAATGCATTTAATGTTATAATTGCATCTGAAAAGTCTCGGTGTCCTAAATGGACTTTGCCATTTCATCCTGGTCTTGACCATCAGTTCTCTGCCTCTCCCTGCTTCTGCAGGTCAGATTTGCACAATCTAAATGTTCTCTCTTCCTTGGCCTCACTAGGCACAGTTGTGACTTTGTGACTCCAGAGTTTATGCCCCTAACAACTGTACTGTGGTGAGCCAGTTTGCTCTCGCCCTAGAATTACACTACCTGGGTTCAGATCCCTATGAGAGAGGGACCATTTTGTCCATTAACTGATGACGAAACCTGGGCGCATGGAGGGTTTAAGACCTGTGGCCACAGAGCTGGTAAAAGGAGGAATCAAGTTTGATCTCAGGCACTTCACCACCACACCAGGCTACCTCCTAGTGAGTGCTTCTTAAATATGTTAGAACAAATGAGAGCCAGATAAATAGGCCTGTGAGGGAGTGTGGACAAAATCTAACAGAAAGAGATGTGGCTAAGAAGGAAATCATCAGGCCAGGCATGGTGGTGCACCCCTTTAATCCCAACACTCTTTGTTTTTTGAAGAGAGGGTTTCTCTGTGTAGCTCTGGCTGTCCTGGAACTCACTCTGTAGCCCAGGCTGGCCTCGAACTCACAGAGATCCTCCTGCCTCTGCCTTCCGAGTGCTGGGATTAAAGGCGTGTGCCACCACTGCCCAGCTAAACCCAACTCTCTTGAGGCAGAGGCAGGTGGATCTCTGTGAGTTCTGACCAGCCTGATCTACATAGAAAGTTACAGGCCAGCCGGAGATACACGGTAAAATTCAGTCTCAAAACAACAACAAAGAAACAAAGAATAAACAACAAAAGCTTTCCAAAGCTGAAACCACTCAAATCAAGAGAAAGATTGAGTAAAAGAAACACTTATAACCATAACACCAGGAATAACCAGTGCTAATGACCAAGAGTGTGTCTGGTCCTTTCAGATGTTTCTTGGTTTGAATGCTGCTTCATTAAGAACACAAACTTCCTTTAATCCCAGCACTTGGGAGGCAGAGACAGGCGGATCTCTGTGAGTTCGAGGTCAGCCTGGTCTACAGAGTGAGTTCCAGGAAAGGCGCAAAGCCACACAGAGAAACCCTGTCTCAAAAAACCAAAAACAAACAAACAAAAAAAAAACACCCCAAAACACCAAAAAAAGAAGAACACAAACTCAATACCTCAGATTAGTTTAAAACTAAAATTTAAGCCGGGCGGTGGTGGCGCACGCCTTTAATCCCAGCACTCGGGAGGCAGAGCCAGGCCGATCTCTGTGAGTTCGAGGCCAGCCTGGGCTACCAAGTGAGTTCCAGGAAAAGGCGCAAAGCTACACAGAGAAACCCTGTCTCGAAAAACAAAACAAAACAAAACAAAACAAAACAAAACAAAAAAACAAACAAGAAAAACCCCTAAAATTTAAATTTTATTTTAGGGGTTAGAGAGATGACTCAGGTTAAAAGTGCTTACTGCTCTTGCAGAGTGATATTTTATTTGTGCTTTAATAAATAAAGCTTGCCTGGAGATCAGAGGAAAAAAACCAAGCTATTATAACTAACTAAACACAAAAGTCATGCAATGTTAGCACACGCCTTTAATCCTATCACTTGGGAGGCAGCGATCTGTCTGGATCTCTGTGAGTTCAAGACACTGGAAACAGCCATGTGAGGTGGCACACGCTTTAAATTCCAACACTAATTAACCATGAAGGTCTGTACAGACAAACAGGAAGTGACAGAGCTGGGCAGGAAGAGGAAGTGATGTAGCTGGACAGAGAGCAAATCAGCAAGGCCCATAGGCGTGGGTAGACAGGAAGTCACTTGCGTTTGGAAGCTGAGGTATCAGTGAGGTGAGGTTGGCTGTGGCTGTTCCTATTCCTCTGATCTCTCTCAGGCTTTAACCCCTATATCTGGCTCCGTGATTATTTTTTATTTAATAAGACCATGTAGAAATTCGTCTACAGCAGAGGACCCAGGTTTAAATCCCAGTACCCACATCAGGTAGCTTACAACCACCTGCAACTCCAGCTCCAGGAGATCTGGCACCTGTCCTCCGTGGGTGCCAGCACACACGTGTACATGCCCCCCTCATACACACACATGATTAAAAACAAATCTTTTTAAATTGTAGTATTCTACACATATGCTAATGTTTCATGGTATGTATGTGAAGGGCAGCTTTATAGAGTCTGGTCTCTCCACCTTCAAGTTGGCCTCTGGGGTCACACTCAGGTGTGTGTGGCAAGTGTCCACCTACTGAGCCTTCCTCACTGGCCCTAAAATACGTTACAGTGAGGATTTTTTTGTCCATCACCATTGAGTAAATACCTCAGATAACTAGCAAACTGGACAGAAATACATGAAAGGACTGTTTCATATACTAGACACCAGGCAGCGTGGGCCTAATGTCTGACAGAGTGAGTCCTGAGGTCACCATTGGTTCTGCTAAAGCGTGACCCATCTGTAGTGTGCCTGAGCTGAAGAAAGAGGTAGGGGTCAGTGAAGCTAAAGAGCTTGGTGTGTGTGAGGGCAGATGCCAGAGAGGACGGAACCATGCAGAAAAAGAGCCCCACATATCTACATAGGGTCCCTTAAGTCAGGAGAACACAAAGCTGGGTGTACCTTCAGTTAAACTTGTATGGCCAGTGTGTGGGTGGGTCCCAGAGCACCCCCGAGTTTGGTCATATGCTGGGAGAACTCACAGGACCTAACATACAATCACACTTATGACTACGATGTAATCCAGTGGAAGGACACAAAGCCCCCCCCCCCAAAAAAAATCAGCAAAGGGAAGAGGCATGTGGAGTGAAGTCAGGAGCACAAGATTCTAAGAATCCCCTCCCGGTGACATCATACAGGATGCAGAACACTTCATTTCCTTAGCAACGAGTTGTGATGATGGGTATGTATGAAATGTTGACTACTAGTGAAGCTTCTCCGAGCCTTGGTGCTCGAGTTTTTATTAGGGCCAGTCCTGCTCTGTTAACTGGACTCTGCATGCTGGGCAGAGAACTAGGAGAGACTCCAGGGGACATTTGGCAATATCTGGAGACATTCTGTATTGTCACAACTGGGAGTTGCTGCTGCCATGTGGGATGGAAGCCAGGAATGCTGTGGAACAGCTGCATTCCACAGTCGCCCCAGGAATGGTGTGGCCTCAGATGTCAGTAGAGCCAACGTTGAGAAGCCCTCATCCAGACTCTGACAGAATTTAAGAACAAGTTGGAAAAGATCAAGTTAATTTGCAGGTGACTTAAAATGTTGGCCAACTTAAAAAAAATGATTGTTCTTTGATAATTTCATACCTGTATGCAAGGCATTCTGGTCATGCTCTCCTCCCGGCCCTCACTTCCTCCCCCCACTGCCAGCTTCCTTTCCTCCCTGGAGGTTCCTTTCCCAGATCTGTGACTCGTGGTTTTATTTCCGGACCCATTTAGTGTAACCCTGGATTCCAGCCCGGCGTGGCTGCCATTGGGCACAGCAGCTAAGGCGGTGACCCCCCTTTGCCTGAATCTCCTGTAGGAAATAGTTCAGCAGTGAGAGGTAGTGCCCCCCGAGTCCGTCCTCCATTCTCTGTATTTATTTGGGGGCGTTTGTTTGTAGATACAGTTTCACTTGGCTGGTCTAGAGCTTGCTATGTAGACCAGACTGGCCTCTGCCTTCTTAGTGCTGGGGTTAGAGGCCTGTGCTGCCCTGCCTGGCCTCCCCATGCTCAGCAGTCTGTTCGTGGACACCGTGTTTTACAGACCCACTACATCTCTAGTTGTTGCCTTAATGACTGCAACGCATTAATGACTGCAATGGCTGTGTATTTCCAAAAGATAACATTTTGCAGCCTTTCTCTCTACCTGCCTCCCTGCGGGGGGCCCCCCCCCGCTCCCCCTTCCCCCACAATTTTCCTTGAACTTTGGTGGGGATATAACCAATGCTTGGTTTAGGACTGAGTACCCATCCATGATTTATTCTCAGCACTCTGTGCAGCCATGAGTCTGCATTCATTAACAGTTTATTGGGAAGAGAGACTTCTCTGATTCAGTTGAGAGTGGCAATTGTCTGTGGATATAAATATAAAAAAATCTATGTCTGTGGATATAAATACACACACACACACACACACACAGAGAGAGAGAGAGAGAGAGAGAGAGAGAGAGAGAGAGAGAGAGAGAGAGAGAGAGATCGCTGTAAAGAGGCCTGGAAGTGACTAGCTAGCAGGACCGATACGATATCAGTGTGATCAAGGGTTTAAGATAAAGACATGAACACATAAGCACATTTAAACCAGACTTTCTAAAGCTGGAAAACACAGCATCTGAAATGAAAACATCACTGACTGGGCATCACAGCAGATGAGAAACTGTAGCGGAAGATCTGTGGACTTGCCAGTGTGGTACTTGGGGGAACATGGCTGTAAAAGAAATGGACAGAGAATCTTATTAAGTGACCCAGGACACAGTCTAAGGGCAAACATAAATGGAATAAAATGAGACTCGAAGTACTCAAATTTGATGAAAATCAGAAGCTCTGTGAACCGAAAGAGAGTGACACAAAACTACATTGTAACCACATCTGCTTTAAAAAAAGAAAAGAAAAAGACCATGATATTGACAGAAATGTCAAATAAAAAGCATAAAAGTTTTATCTAGAGAGTTAATACTCCCTATCAGGAACCGTGAGGCAGAAGACTGTAGAATTAAGACAGCAGAAGTATGTGTTCAAGGTGTTGGAGGAAAGCCAGCGGGAAACCACAGATGAGGTGAAAGCCCTCGGAAATGAAGATACACCGTGCCGTTTCAACACCGAAAGCTGAGCGAGCAGCAGACCTGCACATCAGGAAGGATGAAGGAAGTCCTCAAGTTGAAACAAGAGCCCAGATGGAAACTTAGACGCAGACAAAGAATAATAGCACCGGAAGCGGTGAATATCTAAATAAATGTGAAAGACTCCATTCTAGAACACAGCACTGGAGGGATGTCTCAGTGGTTAAGGGTGCCTTCTGCTCGAGAACGGATCTGACTGAGTTCAGTGCCCTGCACCACATCAGGCAGCTCACAGTCCTCCATAACTCAGCTCCAGGGGGTCTAAGGCCTTTGCCTTTGTGTACTTGACTTTCACTTGCACATAGCCGCACATGCACTTGTGTACACACACACACACACACACACACACACACACACACACACACACACACAAATATAAATCTTAAAATAGTTAAAACAAATATAATAGCATTGTATTATGGTATTTAGAAATTACATGGAAATAAAATATATGGAACCAGTAGACCAGGAACAATCTCAAATGTATCCAGAGTGGTCTTGGTGTTCTTTGAAGGTTGAATCCTCAGTTTAAAACGTGTGAGGCCGGAAAGGCCGCTCAGTGGTTGAATGCTTCCTGCTCTTACAGAGGCCCTGGGTTCACTTCCCAGCATCCATATCAAATGGCTTTCAACTTCCTCTAACTCCAGCTACTTAGGGATCCAGTGCCCTTTTCTGGTGCCTCTGGATATCTGTAGATACATGGCATTCACTCACAAATGCAACTGTTTATGCACATGCACATACATGCACAAATAAAATAAAAATTTTAAATTAAAATGTATATTGTAAGCATAATAAAATAACTGATATGCAAATAGAAAAATAAAATACTCAGTCCAAAAAGAGAAGAAAAAATAAACAAAAGACAATTTTGTTGTTTCTTCTGAGAAGAAAGAAAATAAATAGCAAGGTGCTAGACCTGAACCCACCCACACCAGGAAACACACTAGCTGTCGATGGCTCAGGGAGCCGGCGTGGGGTGGGGGGCCGGACCCAAGTGTCAGAAAGAAACATCGGTGACTATAAATGTAGAGAAAGTAGATTCAGAATAAAAAAAAAATATTACCAGGAATAAGAAAGACATTTTATAATGATTATAGTACTTTAAAGAATATGTCCTCAGATTGTTTTACACTTTTTTAAGAAGTAGAATTCTCTCCTTGAGTGTGGATTGAACTTGGTGACTGACGGTGCTATGGCAGGAGCTGGAGCTGGGCTCAGTGGCTGAGAGTTCCTAGAGGAGGTGGGTCAGCACCCATGGCGCCGGGGGACGGGACGGGCACGGGGGACGGGGACTAGCAACCACCTGTAACTCCAGCTCTAGGGGACCCAAGGGGATCTGATGCCTCGGGCTACCTTGGGCACCAGCACACACTTGCATACACATGCACATAATTACAAGTAGTGAAAACAAATCTTTCCTAAAAGGTCCTGTAACTTCCAGCTTGGTTGTTCCCTCTGGAGCCATTTATACTGGTGAAGGTTGGGTGCTTCTTGATTTTGTGATAATGAACTTTTTCATTTCTCAGGTCATTCTTAGTGTGTGCCTCGCCCTCCCCACCCTGCCGCCTCTGCCTTGCTGTATTAGTCCTAAGGGTCTCCTAGTCCTGCCCGTGTGTGTGTGTGTGTGTGTGTGTGTGTGTGTGTGTGTGTGTGTGTGCGCGTGTGCATGCTGGCATTTATGGTGACCTTAATTTTCTTACCAAGGCTTATTTGACAAATGGCATCTTTCAAATGAATTTTTTGAAATCTGTAGAATTTCCAGTAAAATACCTTTGCATATAGTGGGCCATAAATAGTGAAATTAATTCTAGCACTTAAATTTAATGTAGAACTAAGAAATTTATATTGTCGAGTTCACAGAGAGCAATCATCGATCCTGCAGATAAAAGATGAAGAAAATATTTCCAGTGTAGTTTGGTAATTCTATGGAGACTCACAGGCTAGCTCTTATTAGGTCACATTGCCTAAGAGGAGGGTGGGGGCAGACGCTCAGCTCGTGCTGATGTTGGAATGTGGTGGTGATCGTGGTAGGAACTGTCCCTTACGTGACGGAGCTGCCCCTCACCTAGAGGCAGTTTGTGTTCTCTCCCTTCTGTGGGTTTCTCAAGCCGGTCCTAGAAGTGTGCTTGTTTTAGTGTCTAGCCTCCACCGGGAGCTCATCTCACATGTACTTTTCCTGTTTTTTTCTGGATTGTACCTTGCCTTTGTACTTAGCAGAGTAATGGGAACACGGCTGGTATCAAGATAGATTTGCTCACTGGATCAGCTAAACCACAGCAGGGTCTTAGAACTTCCTCTGTGTTGTAGCAGGAAATTCCAAAGCAGGAGCCCTGGATAGTCCCGGCAGAAGTTTCCATTGCCAGGGGCCCTGATGGGCCACCATCTCTGTACACTTAGGTCCCTTCTGGCACTTTGCACAAGGCGCAGAGGCTCTGTGGGAATCTGTGTGCTTTTAGAGGTCATTCTTTCCAAGGCCTGAGGAAGGTGCAGGGCAGTCATTTGGAATAAAGACCAAGAAGGACCCCAGGAAGAAAGTTCTGCAGGTTCACTTTGGAAGAGATCTTTACCTCTGAAAAGGGAAGGGATTTCTGTACACCCACCCCTGCCACCCCCACTCCGGCTCCGCTCTATCACATCCTCCCTAAACACCAAGTGCAAAGATGGCTTTTCAACCCCGCCAGTATTGTGAAAGCCTTGGAGTTGGATGAGTCATGTGGATGGATTGTACAGTATGAATTCTTTCTCAATGAAACTTTAAAAAAATGCTGCTCTGCTCATTTGAGCTTTACAGAAATCAACCTGAAGGAACTCCCTCACTCTGTCTCTCTCTCTGTCTCTCTCTCTCACACACACACATACACACACACACCTATTGTGTATGTGTAAGAGTCTGTTTGGAGGTAGGAACTGCAGAGACTGAAGATACAGATATTTAATTTGCTGGTGTTTAAATGTTCCCCAAATCTAAAGCATTTAGAAATGTGGTTGTTGTTATTTATACCTCTCATGAGTTTTACAGCATTTTGTAAATCTCACAGAATTCCATTCAGTTATAATCAAGATGATATTTTATTTTGATTGAAAAGAGTATGGAATCTTTATAATTACATAATATAGGCTATTACTTTGAAATGAAGTCCTTGGTCCAAAAGATTAAAATAAAATGAATTATTTGAGCAACTTTCAAAGACCAGTTGCTGGTGTAGAAATTGTAGCTGTAAACATTCTTTTTTCAGATCACGTATACAAAGTGTCTTGGTCCTGGCTGCCTCACCTTTTCCTCTCACTCCCTCTGGGCACCCCTCTAACATGTCCTCTCTCTTTTGGAGGTGGGAGGGTAGCCCACTGAGTCCTGTTCATGCTGCCTGCTCGATACTGGCTTGATCTCGTGCGTGTCTTGTGTGGAAGACAGCGTTTTGCAGCACATCTCCCCGCCTCCAGCCCTTCTCTTCTCTCTGCCTCCTCTTTCAGGATGTTCCTCAGCCCTGTAGGGGTTGATACAGATGTTCCTCAGCCCTGTAGGGGTTGATACAGATGTTCCTCAGCCCTGTAGGGGTTGATACAGATGTTCCTCAGCCCTGGAGGGGTTGATACAGATGTTCCGTTTAGAGCTGGGCACTCCGCAGTCACTGAGTCCCAGCACTTTGACCAGTTGTGAGTCTCTACATTACCTGCTGCTAATGCAGAAGAAGCTCCTCTGGCCAAGGTTGAGGGGTAAGCATTTAGACAACATATCTATTTAGCAAAACCATAGTGGTGGATTTCCTCTTAGGTCCTATGACCTCTGGACCGTGGCTCTTGACCGGGTTTACAGTGCCTGGCATGAATTCCTTCCTGGGGAGCAGGCCTCCAATCCAAGCAGTTGGTTACCCCCGGAACCATCCTGCCATTATTGCCCAGTGCACACATCCTGCCTGGCACGTCCGCATTGCAGCATTCAGAGTTCATCGCCTAGTAATAACACTACTAATGCCTTTTCTGTACTAGCAGCTCATATACAAAGCTGCTATGACACTCCAGATAATGTAGTACTCTTCAGAGACAGGATCGCACTGTGTGGCTCAGACTGGCCTTGAACTTCCAACCTTCCTGCCTGAGAGCTGTATGTTTCTCTTATTATCACACATACATTTCTTCTAAGTTCCCAGTGTTTTTTAAAAATTGAAAAAAAAAATCATTAAATGAAATGTATATATACCTTTCCAAAATAGTAATCTCTTACCACTGGCATTAGTTTTTGTAATATTTGTGTTATTTTTTGCTATGTAACAAATTAACTTAAAACAATAAACATTTATTTATCAAGAATTCGAGTCTCAGGGCTGGAAAGATGGCTCAGTGGCTAAGAGCACTTGCTGCTCTTCCAGAGGACCTGGGTTTGGTTCCCAGAACCCACATGGGGGCTCACAACCATCTGTAACTTTAGATCCAGGGAATCCAACACCCTCTTCTGGTCTCAGCAGGCACACACATGGCATACACACACAGACACACACATGTAAATAAAAGAAGACAAATGAATGTTGAAAGAAGAATTTAAGTGTGGCCTTCTTGGACACTTGTGTCATAGGTGTGTCCGTGTCAGACAAGGGACACAGTCTTGTTTAAAGGCTAGAATGACCTGGTCAAGGCGCAGGTTCCAGTTCCTTAAGGGCAGTTGGACGGAGCGCCTTAATATGAACGTGGATCGAGAGCGGCTCGGTGTGCAGCTGGATTCCATCAGCAAGCGCGAGAGTAAGAGAAGGCCCGCGAGATGAAAGCCACAGTCTGAGCCTCCTCTCGAAAGCAAGGCCCCTCTGTCACAGCAAAGGAAGGGCATTTCACAAGAAAGTGAGTACCAAAGGCAGGAGTCACTGGAATCACCCCGGAGCCTGCGTACCCTGTTCCTCTCAGAAAGTTCTGTATAACATGTGTTTTAATTTAGATTTAATTTGTACCACTGACTCTGAGGTATCTTGAAAATACTAGTGATGCTCAAAGATAAGCAGATGGGAGCCGGGGTGACGGCGCACCACACTTTGTCTCACTTTCCGTCTCCTCCTCTGTCTGGGGTGACTCAAACTCATGAACACAGCAGCTGGGGCTGGGGTGCCAGGGCCTGGAGTCCAGGCCGAGGCCGGAGGGCTGCTTGACTTCTGGAGTTTTAAGCCAGTCAGGAGTGAGTGAAACGAGATCCCTTCTCAAACAAAATCGCAGTTAGGAGAAACTGAGTAGGTGGGTGGACCAGGCCAGAAGTAGCAGCTCTTGTATCCTAGGTACCAAAACACTGCCACATGTCACGCCCAGCCACCACAGAGGCTAGGACATGTCGTCTGAGCAGCATCGGACTCGAACCCATTTTGCTGTGGAAGAAAGGAGTGCAAGTGTTGGAGGGGAAATCAGGAGTGTCTGCCGAAGCTTTCGGGAGCGCACAAGTGGGAACCACACGGTTGCACATGATGTAGTCCGCCCACAGCCGAGCAAATCCTGTCCCCACTCAGAGCTGCTTACTCGTTTGGTTTTGGTTTTAAAATTTATTTCTATGTGTCTGGATGTTTTGCCTAGATGTCTGCAAGGGCACCGTGTGTGTGCCTGGTGCCTGCAGAGGCCAGAAGGGGTATTGAGTTCACTGGGACTGAACTTGGAAGTGACTGCTAGCTGCCACATGGGTGCTGGGAGTCGAACGTGGGTCCTTTGGAAGAGCAGACAGTGCTCTTAACCATTGAGTCATGTCTCCAGCCCCAGAGCTGACGATCTTGACTAGCACTGGTGGTCACTAACTAGGTTATGGGGTTTCACAAACCTCTAGAGACTGAGAGGAAGCCTAGGGAAAGGCAGGCACCCCGGCAGCCATGAAAACTGAGGGCTGAACGTCCAGTAGCTAGTCTAGACGGACAACAGACTGAGGCAAAGGCAAGCTGGCAGCGTCGAGGAGTGTGAGACAGAGGCAGGAGTCCTGGGGACTGGTGGGGGCCTGGAGGCTTTGTACACACAGGAAAACGCTGACGTTGACTGATGATGATGATGATGATGATGACTCTCTCCACTGTGGTTGAAAGAAAAAGGATTTTGGCACTCTAAACTTTGGAGTTAAGCTTCATCAATTAGCCAGGAAATTCATTTGTGTAGAACGTTCTATAAAAATACTGTCAAGTAAAGGAGTGGTCCCTCTCCTCACTGTATTCTTCATCCTTATTAATTATTACTTCCATGCTGTTCCTATAGGAAGATGTTTTCCAAAGCCAATTTCTGGGGTCTAGGAGTATTTGGTACTAGTGAGTTCTTTGTTTTTAAAGGAGGTGTTTATATCTGTTAATTCCAAACATTACAGATTGTAATCCCGGAACAGTTACCCCCACCTGCACCTCATCATCCTATAAGGAGCAGAACTTTTTTGGTTTCAGGCAGTATTGTTGGAAATATGGTTATCAAAGTGTTCTCTTGTTTTCACACGCTTGGAGTCTACCTGCATCCTACCTAGTTTTACAGATCTTAACTTTGAACATTCTTTCCCCTTCATACCTGTGGCAGGCTCTCGCCCATTTGAGATTTGGGTCCATCACAAAGTCAATTCTATCATACATGTAAAACACCATCAATAACAGGATTAGTCCATCGAAGTTTAAATTTACTATATGAAAGGCTTTGTTAAGGGATTGAGAATGCTACAGATGGGAAAATATTTGGAAACATTTATCTGACTATGGGCTAGTATTTAGGATACATAAAGAATGTCATTGGGGCGGTAGTGGTGCACGCCTTTAATCCCGGTACTCGAGGCAGGGGCAGGCAGATCTTTGTGAGTTCAGTTCCCCTCCCCTCCCCTCCCCTCCCCTCCCCTCCCTCCCCTCCCCTCCCCTCCCCTCCCCTCCTCGAGTTCAGGGTCAGCCTGGTCTACAGAGAGTTCCAGGAGAGCCAAGGACAACTAAGGCTACATAGAGAAACCCTATCTTGAAAAAAAAAAAAAAACAAGAACAGCCGGGGCATTGGTGGCTCACGCCTTTAATTCCAGCATTCAGGAGGCAGAGACAGGCAGATCTTTGTGAGTTCAAGGCCAGCCTGGTGTACAGAGCGAGATCCAGGAAAAGCACAAAGCTACACAGAGAAACCCTGTCTCGAAAAACCAAAAAAATAAAATAAATAAATAAATAAAACCAACACAAAATTGCCAAAATTCAGCACTGGGGATGGGAGATGTAGTTCAATGGTAGAGTTCTTACTTAGCATGAATTTTTGTGTTCCCACCGGAAACATTAAAAAAAAGCTATAAATCCCAACTGTTAAAAAAAAAACTAATTGAAAGATAGTAAAAGGCATGAAGAGAGAAAGACTTCATTAAAGATGCTGTCTATAACCCTGTTAGGAAAATACTAATTAAGATGAGAGGAATATATGTATATATGGAATATATATTATATAATATGTTATGTTATATTAATAATAACATTGTATTATATATAACATACATATTAATGATACATTATATTATATTATGTATATATACATGTATGTATGTGTAAGTGTATGTGTATATGTACGCACACGCACACGCACACACGTCAGAGTTTTCATTGTTGTGACACATGGCCCAGGAAAGAACTTGAGGAAGCTTTGAAGGTTTCAGCCCGTCCACCTCCTCTGTTGTGTTTGAGCTGTGGTGAGTTGAACATCATGGAGATGTTCACATGGTCACAAAGCTGAGAGAAAGGAGAGCCTGGAATAGCATATACCATTCAAGGGAAGTCCCCATGACTCCTTCCTCCATCTGGGTCCCACCTCCAAAAGGTCTCACTTCCTAATACTGCCATCAAATGATGAAACCATTACTTAGGTAAGAGCCCTCATGGCCCAGTCACCTCCTGTTAATTAGATTCACCGCTTAGGGACCGATCCTTTGGTCCATGAACTTTTTATTTTAGGGTATGAAAATGGCTAAGATCAAAAACTGTGAAAATGCTAACTGCTGGCCTGGATGCAAAGAAACTCACAGATCCATTGCGCTGCTAGGAAATGTAGAATGTGCAGGTGCTCTGGGGAATACCTCAGCAGATTATTGTTCTCTTAAACAAACTAAATATGCTAGGGCCACACGACTCAATCGGTGCACACTGGGGGCATTTATTCCAGAGAAACAAAAACCCAGACACAAATTCCACAGTGACGTGGTGATGTTCCCAGACTGGAACATTTCAGAATCTCTTCAGTGAGTAAATGATGAAAGCATAATTCAGTGAATACTACTCAGTGAAGAAAGGAGCTAGCTCATGGCTCGGGCGCAGCTGGATGAACTGTGCTGAGCGAAACAAGCCAGGCCAGAGGCGTTGCATACTGCATTAGTCCATATGTGTAGCATTGTTTTAAATGATTGAATCACAGAAAGGGAGGACAGATCGAACCCAGGGTTTAAGGAAAGTATGAAGGAGGACAGTGGTTAGGATTGTAAAATGGCGGCCCAAGAGATTTGTGTAACAGTGGCACAGTTACGTGTCTTACATCAGTGTCAGAATCCTGTGCCATAGGTGTGCAAGTTAATTACCGTTGGAGGAAGCTGGGTAAAGGGTAGATGGGTCTCTTAGGAGTGTTTCTTACAAGTGCACGTAGAAACACAATCTCAAACTGAAATACAACTTTAAAATGATAAATATCTCTTTAGAACTCCACTAGGCTGTGAACTCTGAGGATGGGGGTGGGGTGGGAGGTGAGAAGAGGGACCTGCATTTCCCAGCAGCTAATCTAGTGCCTGAGTGTAAGACACCTGGAGAAGACGCCGTGGTGCTTTGGGAACAGAAGCAGGGCTCTCAAACCACCCCTCTCTACAAGCCATGGTTGACAGGATGCCAGAACAGTGCTGATCCAGTCTGTAGCAGCTAGAAATATTTAATTAAAAAAAAAAAAGCTAGGTGGTGGTCCACACCTTAATCCCAGTGCTAGGGAGGCAGAGGCAGGGGATCCCTGAGTTCAAGGCCAATCTGATCTAGATAGTGAGGTCCAAGACAGCCAAGGCTGCACAGAGAAACCCTCTCTTGAAAAACTTAAAAAAAAAAAAAGCCAGAACAAAACATAAACCCAGTCTGAGGCAGGGGCTGGAGAGGTGGCACCTGTTCTTGTGGAGGACCCCAGTTCAGTCCTCAGCACCACAAGGTGGTTCACACCTCTCTGGACCTCCAGTTTTAGGAGATCTGACCCCCTCTTCTGACCTCTGCAGGCAAAACATGCGTACACATAAAATCAATAATTGAATAAATAAATATTTAGGGAAATTTTTGTTTTGTGTATAAAATTTCAGTAAGAAACCATAAAATGACAAGATTATATCCATCTTACACAGAATCAAAAACAGCATAAATAAAATTTAAAACAATCTGAGGGAAATATTCCTGTCTCTGTGAAGCCTGTAGTTTTTTGTTTTCAGGGTTTCTCTGTGTAACAGCCCTGGCTGTCCTGGGACTCTGATTTGTAGATCAGGCTGGCCTTGAACTCACAGAGATCCACTTACCCCTGTCTCCTGATGCTGGGATTAAAGGAATGTGCCACCACTGCCCAGCAAAGCCTGTAGTTTAACTGAAGCAGAAAATAATAATCATAGTGCATTAAATTGCTAGGAGAGGTAGGTACTTAGAGGGAAAAAATTAAAGCAATGTTTAGGGGGTAGAGCTAGGACAAGAACTACGATAGCCATGAATTGCA
This sequence comes from Peromyscus leucopus, assembly GCF_004664715.2. Classification (NCBI taxonomy): domain Eukaryota; kingdom Metazoa; phylum Chordata; class Mammalia; order Rodentia; family Cricetidae; genus Peromyscus; species Peromyscus leucopus. The sequence continues at coordinate 14,496,062 of NC_051071.1, read as the reverse complement.
AGTTTAAGTAGGGTTTGAAGAGAGAGCGGGAGCATTTATACCAAGTCCTGAAGGAAGTAAGGGAGATAGCCATTGTGATGTAACGTCAATTAAGAGAATGTCAATGGTTATCATATTTAAGGTTGAGATACTAAAGGAATGTCTCCCAATGGACATTGCCACCTATTCTAAGTTTATAACGCACTTGCAGTTGTATGAGGGACAGTTATATCACATTAGGCGTAATAATGACCTGGTTAAATTTGTAATGTGTCTGCGATTGTACATGGGATAGTTACATCATGTGTTATTATGACCTGATTGTTGTTTTCATTTGGAAATTAATCATGACATAAGGAGATGTGATTGTGTCAAGTTGAAAAGGGGTGGACTTGTGATGGCCATTCTTGATTGCCAACTTGACTGTATCTGGAATGAACTACAATACAGAAATGGAGGGCACACTTGTGAGAGATTATTTTTGCTTAGTTTGAAATGGGTGAATCCACCTCTAGTCTGGATTTTTGAGTTAGGAAGATACACACCTTTGATCTGGATCTTGAGGAGGGAAGGCACACCTTTAATCTGGGCCACGCACTCTGCTGGAAGGACATGGAAGAAGGAAGCTTTTGCTCTTTGCCTGCTTGTTCCCGCCTTGCTAACACATCCATTCCTTCACTGGCATTGAAGCCTACTTCTTTGGGATTCCAGCATATACTGAAGACCAGCAGAGACACCCAGCCTTGTGGATTGAGCAACTACTGGACTCTTGGACTTTCCATTCACAGCCAGCCATTGTTGGATTAGCTGAACTGCAGCCTGTAAGTCATGCCAGTAAATCCCTTTATTTTATATATGTGTATATTATATATATTATACACACATATACACATATATATGTATATATGTATGTATATATGTGTATATGAGAGAGAGATATTCATCTATAAGTTCTGTTACTCTAGAGAACTGTAATGTAGCTATGATCAATATAGACCTGGAGGAGGAAAGCTCCAAGGAGGAATAAGCTGCCCACATAAACTTTCAAGGACTAGCAAAGGAAAGAAGGTGTTAGTAGAATAAGAATGAGTAAGGAGAGCAATCTGTGATGGGCTTCCAGGAGCACTAAGAGTGGAGAAGGTGTTGAGCCTTTTATCTTCTACTGATTGAAATGGGAGGTCATTGTTGGATTTGGAGTAGAAGAATGCCATGACCCAACCTATTGAAAAGGGCAATTCTGGGGCCTGGAGAGATAGCTCAGCATTTAAGAGCACTGGTTGTTATAGCAGAGGTCTTGGGTTCCCAGAACAACATGGTGGTTCCCAACTGTCCCAAACTCCAGTTCCAAGGGATCCACTACCCTCTTTTGACCTCCAAGGGCAGCAGGCCTACATGGTGCACATATGTCGTGTGCAAAACACTCCAACACATGAAGTCTAAAAAGTAAAATTAAGAAGGCTCATTCTGGCTTTATTGAGATGAGGCAGTTGAGGACCAATGGTGAGGAGGAGGAGGAGAGAGAACAGCCCCGGCTGGAGAGGGCTCTGCAGTTAAGAATGCATACTGGTCTTGCAGAGGACCCATTCCCAGCACCCAAAATGGGTGGCTCACAGCCACCTGTAGTTCTAACCGCAGAGGATCGGAACCCTCTTCTGGCACCTTGGACTCTGCATTCACATACACACTCCCTTACACACACATAATTAAAAATACGATGAAACTTGGGGACACGGAAAGCACAACCTGGAGAAGCTGTCTCGGAGCTCCCGGCATAAGAGGTAACAGTGAGGCAGAGAGTGTGGTGGGGTGGTCCATCCGTGTACTGGAGTGTGGTGGGGTGGTCCATCCGTGTACTGGAGTGTGGTGGAGTGGAGTGGTCCATCCGTGTACTGGAGTGTGGTGGGGTGGTCCATCCGTGTACTGGAGTGTGGTGGGGTGGTCCATCCGTGTACTGGAGTGTGGTGGGGTGGTCCATCCGTGTACTGGAGTGTGGTGGAGTGGAGTGGTCCATCCGTGTACTGGAGTGTGGTGGGGTGGTCCATCCGTGTACTGGAGTGTGGTGGGGTGGTCCATCCGTGTACTGGAGTGTGGTGGGGTGGTCCATCCGTGTACTGGAGTGTGGTGGGGTGGTCCATCCGTGTACTGGAGTGTGGTGGGGTGGTCCATCGTGTACTGGAGTGTGGTGGGGTGGTCCATCCGTGTACTGGAGTGTGGTGTGGTGGGGTGGTCCATCCGTGTACTGGAGTGTGGTGGGGTGGTCCATCCGTGTACTGGAGTGTGGTGGGGTGGTCCATCCGTGTACTGGAGTGTGGTGTGGTGGGGTGGTCCATCCGTGTACTGGAGTGTGGTGGAGTGGTCCATCCGCGTACTGGAGTGTGGTGGGGTGGTCCATCCGTGTTCAGGTGGTTGTTTTGTGTGCTGTGGTTGTGGGCTGGAGCCTGGGCCTTGTGCACACTAAGTCAGCCTTCTACCTCTTCTCTGCCTCTCAGCACTGGGATGGGGGGATGGGGGGTGCATGGGGATGTGGGGGTGGGGGTGGATGGGGATGTGGGGGGTGGGGGTGGATGGGGATGTGGGGGGTGGGGGTGCATGGGGATGTGGGGGTGGGGGTGGATGGGGATGTGGGGGTGGGGGTGCATGGGGATGTGGGGGTGGGGGTGCATGGGGATGTGGGGGGTGGGGGTGGATGGGGATGTGGGGGTGGGGGTGCATGGGGATGTGGGGGGTGGAGGTGCATGGGGATGTGGGGGGTGGGGGTGGATGGGGATGTGGGGGGTGGGGGTGCATGGGGGGTGGGGGGTGGGGGGGGGGTGGTGGGTGGATAGGTAGGTGGATGGGTGGATGGATGGGGGTGAGATGAGAACAGGATTTCCTGTCAGATTGGATGAAGAAAATGATGGCAACTCCAAGGTGTTTGGAGCTGGGGACTTGCTAGAAAGTGCATTTGCTAGGAAGGAATAAGCATCAATAATGCAGCTCTGAAGGGAAGTTCAAGTCCGGAGTTCAGAGGGATGAATGCGCGCTGGAGATACACATTTGAAAGTTGTGTTGAAGCTGAGACTGAATGAATGAAGTTTAGTGCAGAGACCAGGAACTGAGCCACTGGGACCATTTCAGAGGCCAGAGAGAGCAAAGGAGCCTGCTGGGGGAGACTGGGAGTGTGGACTAGAGAAAGGGAAGAAACCCGGGGTGAACAGTCCTGGAAGTGTGGACTAGAGAAAGGAAAGAAACCCGGGGTGAATAGTCCTGGAAGTGTGGACTAGAGAAAAGGGAAGAAACCCGGGGTGAGCAGTCCTGGAAGTGTGGTGGTGCTGTGTTCCCCAAAATATTGTGCACCCTAATAAACTTGTCTGGGGTCACAGAACAGAGCAGCCACAATATTAAACATAGAGGATAGGCAGTGGTAGCACACGCCTTTAATCCTAGCATTCCAGATGTGGAAATCCCTCTGGATCTCTGTGAGTTCAAGGCCACACTGGAAACAGCCAGGCATGGTGACTCACGCCTTTAATCCCAGGAAGTGAGCCTTTAATCCTAGGGAGTGATGGTAGAAAGCAGAAAGGTATATAAGGCGTGAAGACCAGAAACTAGTAGTATTTGGCTGGTTAAGCTTTCAGGCTTTCGAGCAGCAGTTCAGCTGAGAGCCATTCAGATGAGGACTGAGAGGCTTCCAGTCTGAGGAAACAGGATCGGCTGAGGAATTGGCAAGGTGAGGAAGCTGTGGCTTGTTCTGCTTCTCTGATCTTCCAGCAGTCACCCCAATACCTGGCCTCAGGTTTGATTTTATTAATAAATACCTTTAAGATTCGTGCTTCAGGAAGCCATGTGTTCGTGGAGGAGGGAGTGGGGATCTGCGAAGGTCAGGTAAGCTCTGAGAACTGGCCGTTGAATTAGCAAAGGGCCGCGACTGGTGGCCTCCAGAACACAGGGAGCACTTTACTCACTACTGAAATGTATGATCCATTAAAGGACAAAATGAAGGATTTGTTTTTGAAAGCCACCATTTGGTTCCTGAGAAAGTTAAGCATGACATTAAATTATAATCCAACAGTCCCATTCCATTTCTAGGTATGTTTCTCCCAAAATGGAAAGAGCAAGAGTTCATACGGATAGGTGTGTGGAAGTGTAGCGCCGTCATCCTCGATAACCAGAAGGCAGAAAGCCCAAGTCTTCATCCAGAATTGAGTAGGTAACCACAGTGTGGGCTTGCTTTCCCTATAATAGAAGATGGGGCTGGGCATCTCTAGACCTGATGTATGCTCATCATCCTAACTTTGGGAGGCAGAGGCAGGAGGACCACCAGGAGTTTGAGTCCAGCCTGGGTTACAAAATGAGACCCTGTCTCAAAACACAAACAGAAAAAAAATATAATGGCACAACATTTATGAATCTGGAAAACATGACAGGTGAGAGGAACCAGACATAAAAGGACAGATATTATATCTTGTCATGGGAGGTGCCTGAAATAAGCCCGGAGAGACAGAGTTCAGTAAAACAGGCTACAAGAGGTGGGCAGGACAGGACAACGAGGAGTAGTCAGTCAGTATAGGAAAAAAGGTCCAGAGATGGACAGTGGATACTAGTGTATGCGAAATTTCTGTTACTAAATTATAGACTGACAAAAATCTTGAAATAGTACATGCAGTTAACCCAGAGTTTTCTGAAAGTGTCGAGCTGCTCATCAGCGGAGCACTTGAACAGCATGTTCCAGGGACCTGAGTTCAATCCCCAGTGCGTAGTTAAAAAGTGTAAGGAAGCCGCGCATGGTGGTGCATGCATGCCTTCAATCCTAGCACTCAGGAAGTGAAAGTAAATAAATAAGGAAAAAAAAATTCCCCATTATTTCTGTTCTAGGTCAATTTTAGGCATCATCTGTGGTGACTTCAATCTCCTTGTAGAGTCTTTGGTGCATGTTTCTTACACTCCTTTGTGGCTCATACTGTAATCATCACAATTAAAGAAAACATGTCTCTGACTATACCAGCGCTTATCATCAGGAGAGAACGGTTATTACGGTGAGCCAACTAAAGTGTTGGAAGACCTTGAACTTGGGGTATTCTCGCCTCTGCTTCCTCAGTGCTGCACTACAGTGTTAGCATGCTCACAAGAGTATATCGTTTAAATACTGTATTTTAAAATAATGTGTGTACACTAAGGAAAACTATTCTCTCAAATAATGGTTTTTGAAAACAGTGTCTCAAGTGCACGTCAATAATTTTCTTGCTAAAACAGCATTTCTGCTAATGGCACAGAGCTGATAGGGAGGACGCCTCGAGGCCTGGGAGGTTCTGTGGTGTGGTGTGGACTTAACAACCGTGACAACTCAAGAATTGTAAGCAGCCTCGCCTCCTAGTCTGGGGCCCGCCGGCAGCATTGTGTCTACTGGCAAACCCTTCAGCATTCTGCTTCAGCCAAAGCCGGGCCCGTGATGGGCTAGGAAATGTTTACAGAACATTTTCAGGTCTCGGTGGTATCTGTATTTAAAACAGCTTTTCCCTATTCCTCTCAAAAGCCACCATTCTAAAATATGTGACAAATTTAAAATAAAGTGACAAAACACGAGTATAAAATTGCTTCTCCTTCTTGATGAAACAAAGGCTGGTGTGTGTGGTGGCTGGGGAGCAAGCTCCCACTGCCCTGTGTGACTTCAGAGGTGAATTTCGGTGGCTGGAAGATAGATGGATGCCAGATGCAGTTTGACATCGGTTCAGGCGGCTGCTCCAAGGCTCGGCTTCATTAGCTGGTGAATGTGGCGGCAGCGGCGGCAGCACTGTGGGGCCCACATGCCAAAATGACCGTGAGAGCTGTGGAGCAATACAATATTCACAAGTGATTTTCATCTCGGGGATTGTCACCCAGTCAGGTTCCACGTTATTAAAAACAATGCATTTGAGCCAGGAGAGGGCCCAAGTCTTTGTCCACTTGGGGAAGAAAATTTTACTTCTTTTCATTTTTTGTTTATTTGTTAGTTTTAAAACAACAACCACAAAAAAGTTCATTAAACCCATATGGGTAGTTTGCAATTAAAAATCATGTCCAACTTCCTAGTGCGCACACCCTTCCCTAAGAGATGTCACAGCCAGGCAGATATTCCTTGATAAATGGAACGATGACTATGTTAAGTGCAAGTCTGAGATGGACGCGCCAGGCCTCGTCCAGCATTAAAGTTGTCCCTGCTGTCACTGTCCCTCGGTCTCCAAAACAAGCCAGCAGTGACAGAACAGAACACAAGTCTACACGGGAGAAAGCCTGTGTGGTTTTGAGACCGTGTGATCTGCATAGTTAGTGGTGAAACATGGACCTGGCCACATAGTAATGAGCGTCAGAAAGTTCTAATGCAAGATTTTTGCTCCGACTCCTAGTGGGGTCATAAGTAACGACAACACTGACTCCAGAGAGCAAGCTTCGTGCATCTGTCTGTTGTCTGCAGAAAGGAGCCTGTATTTAGTGAATTTTTAAACTTGTTAAACTACCTTTGAAAAGGAGGGCTGTGACCTAATGTATCGGTGATACAACTACTTCATCGAGAGTAATTTTGTTCATCAAAAGTAACACAAAGTTGCTGATTGGTTGGACGTGTACGTATCTGAGAACTGGGCCTGCACCGGTCCCTGCTTTTCTTTAGTCTTAGGAACGCCTCACACATCGGGCTCTGAGTCATTACGGACACTTCCCTTCCAACCCGTGTGTGCTCAGCTCTGCACAGCAGTGGGAGCCGTCCTTGGAGGCGAGTGGCTTCTGTTGTTCTTCGGGGTTTTTATTAGTATTTGACTTAGGAATAGGTATTTTTATTCTGTAAAACGGTTAAAGGATTTGGGAATAAACGCTGAGTTAGAAAGCCCGTATGTTCAAGACTAAATGATAACATTAATGAATGACTTTATGGTGCCCTTCTCAGTTTGGATGCGTTCTGGGATTGGGTTATATTGCCTCCATGTTCTCTGAAGCTTAATTTTCTCAGAGCAAAGCTCTCAGTTGTGAATTTGTACTTGAATTAAAAGGATACTGTTTGAGCTTGAGAGAGAGCTTGGCAGCTAAGAGCCCTGGCTGCTCCTCCAGAGGACCCAGGTTAGTTTCTCAGCACCCACATGGCAGCTCACAATTATCTGTAACCCCAGCTCCAAGGGATCCAATGCCTTTTGACCTCCGAGGGACCAGGAACACATAGTGCAGACATACGTGTAGGCAAAGCACCCATATACATAAACATTTTAGAAATAAAGGGAGTAATAGCTTAGGTGATGTGGTTTTACTTCATCTGAATCTTAGGGAGTTACTTTATGGCCATCAAACCCCACCCCCATCTTCATCCTAGCTCCCCTGTATTCCTCTGGGAGTTTAGCACTGTCAGCTTCATGAGGTGACCCTAACTATTGAGACGTTTTTTGCCCTGTACAGGGTGTTCAACAAGGCTTTATGTGTAGACTCCTTGGGTAGAGGGTGACTGAGCTCATGGAAGTGTTCAGCCCACGCTCAGTTGCTGTGGCCTCCCTAGGCTCAGATGGCATTTGTCTTTGAAGGCCCTACCAACCTGTCTCACTTCTTGGGTTTTCATATTTGCTCTCACCCATTTTACTGCGCTTTGCCCTGTGTGTGATCTGACCCTTGTCTGCCGTAGATGTGAGAACAGCATAGGACTTCAGAGTTGTCCCTGCCCTGCCAGAGGCTAAGCTGTCCCCTCCCAGGGTGTCCTGGAGGAGCAGGGAACAGCAGGTGTTGTATTGCGTGCTGAGCAGGGGACTCTTGAGTATTCCTGTGTTCTAGATGTCTTTCCCTTAGCAGATATCCTCGGGAAAGTTAGTGTGTGCGGAAAAGCACGGAGAGCCTTAGAGGAAAGTGCCAGTGAATAAATCCAAGGGGCCACTGTGGTCATTGCTGTCAGTTACCAACCGATTCAAAGCCATTTGTTTCTTTGGTACTTGAATTCATTTCCTCCTCGGTGAAACCATAGATTTAAGCAACCAGGTTTGATAAAGTCTTTACCTGTGTTCTATCTCTTTAGTTTGTCCTTTGTGTTTTTTTGTTTTATGATGCAGGGGATTAAACCTAGAGTCCCATACATGTTAATAACATCTGTGCTGTACCATGGATCTGTATCACAGCCTTCCCTGCTTTTAAAGGGAAGACTGATTTTATTTGGGTAGTATTGTGCTAAGGTTAAAAAAAAAAAAAAAACTGTTGATACCTTAGACTCGCATAGCTGAGCTGTCTACAGTCATGTTGTTCTGGCCTGAGAGGTATTAGTAGCAGTCCCTAAGGAGGATATATATTATATATTTATATATAACTATTTATATAATACACAAAACTATATTTATGTTATAAATATAAAATGTAAAAAATATTTATTACATACCATATAAGTAACATGTAGGTTATATTTTTTTAATAAAAACACAAAACCTCATAAAAGACAACATATCTAGTTTTATTCTTTTTTTCTTTTTTCTTTTTTGTTGGTTTTTCGAGACAGGGTTTCTCTGTGTAGTTTTGCGCCTTTCCTGGAGCTCACTCTGTAGACCTGGCTGGCCTCAAACTCACAAAGTGCTGGGATTAAAGGCGTGTGCCACCACCGCCGGGCTCTAGTTTTATTCTTACCTAGAATGTAGATGAAGTTCCTAATGAATAGCAGCCTTTGGGGACACTGAGAACATGCGGATATACTCTTAACCACCCTTCAGTCCTTAGCCTTATACCTCTATAGCAGAGACCTGAAGTCATTTGAACTAGCTGGACCAGAGACTGTCTGTGTCTGTGATTAGCACCAGCATAAGGGGACCAGAAGGACAGGTGTCTACTCCAGGCAGGGCTTAAAGCTCTGTATTTTTTGTATGTGTTCTCTGTTTCTCAGGGCTCGATTACCAAGCTCCTGTTACTTGCATTCTGTTTGTTTGATTTGTTTTTCGAGGCAGGGTTTCTCTATGTAGCCCTGGCTGTCCTGGAACTCGATATAGACCAGGTTGGCCTCGAACTCAGAGATCCGCCTGCCTTTGAAAGGCTTACACACCATCTCTGAGCTCTTGCATCTTAAAGCCATTGAAGAAAGTAGCTGATTCTTCCTAGTCTTTGTTTTTTTTTTCCTCTTGCAGCATAATTAAGTAAAGGGACAAGATCATTAACAATTCAGGGTTTAACTGGACATGGCAGCTGACAGGCTGGCACATGCCTGTAATCCCAGCATATGGAGGATGTGGGAAAGCAATTCAAAGTCTAAGAGAGGTTGTCAGCTCTCGTGGTGAGAGTGGTGAGACCTCATCTGAAAACAAACCCATGCAGACTAAACCAACAACACACAGTTGAGGGTTAACCTTCGCTTGGTGGTCTGTGAGACAGTCTTGGTTAAGCTTTGCCTAGGACCTCACAACTGTCTTACACTATGTGCATTGTATACATAATGGCATCAGTGCATTCAGATAACGTCAGACAAAACTAGTGGGATTGGTTGTATACTGAATCTTAGTGGCAGAGGACATTTGAATGGTCGTCATCTGAGAACATTTATTCAGTAAAAGTAACTTTTCCCTATCCTATTTTTTTAAATTTTTTTTTAGATTTATTTATTTATTATGTATACAGCATGTATGTCTGCAGGCCAGAAGAGGGCACGAGATCTCATTACAGATGGTTGTGAGCCACCATGTGGTTGCTGGGAATTGCACTCAGGACCTCTGGAAGAACAGTCAGTGCTCTTAACCTCTGAGCCATCTCTCCAGCCCTTCCCTATCCTATTTTTCCTTTCCTGACTTACTACCGGGATGGAGCTGCTTCTCCTCTCTAAGACGCTACAGCGTTTCACCGGCCCTTCAGTAAGATCTGCCACAGTGCGGTGCTGACTGAGAACTGGAGATCAGCACCAGTGACCACCAGCATGGCGGGCAACTCAGTGAGCAGTCCTTTGTAATGGCCAACAATGGAGCCCCCGCCTCATTCCTCATTCTCAGGTTGCATTCTTCTCCTCACACAACCCATCCGGTCAGCATCACCATCCCCAACAGCAACACCAGGCTCTGGCTGTGGCTCCTGCCTCTGCCTCCTTTTTGAGGCATGGTCTTGCTATGTGGCCTAGCCTGTCTTCAAACTCACGATTCTCTTGCCTCAGCTCTTGAGTGCGCCACCATAATAATTGCCTCTGTTTACAGATGAGGAGATTAAGGTCAGTACCAGGTCAAGCTAGAACTTGAAACCCTGTGTGTCCTAGGAATATCTGACTTAAAAGTCAGTGTTCTTAGAATTGTCAAATATATTGACTACTTGCTCTAAATTACACTTCATTATAAATAATCTCAAAATGCTCTGTATGGCTTCCCTACAAAAGAACCAAAACCTAATGGCATACCAGTAGCCAAACTCAGTGAAGATTCTGTGGACACAGTCACGAAGTCAGGATGATGTGTGACTCAGGTGCCTTTAATGGACTGCACACTGTCTGGGGTGGGAGGGTGGATTGGGGTGGCTGCCTGTGGAGTCACACGCAGAGCCGAACCCATTGTGTGGTGGGGCAGAGCAGCGTCATGCCCCACCCGACGGTTCATCATGGCAGTTTAGGCTCTGTGTGTGTCATCAGCGTATGTAGGCTGGGACAGCGCGGAGGCAAGCGGAGGAGCAGGCCTCTGGAAACGCAAATACCAGTGGAAGAAACACAGGTGACCTGCGGCCTTCCATACAGCACAAATGCTTGTGAAATCTGTGCTTTGGGGCCTTCTGTCTTTACAGCTAATGCTTTTACCAGCTAAAGCCAACTTAACGTTTTCTATTTAAGTGTCTAAGATTCAGTTGTAAAATTTCACTCTAAGCCAAAGCTGTTTATAGAAACTAGCTAGTGTGTGGGCATACTAAAAAGAAAAAGACAGGCTATATTTAAAAAAAGATATGTTAAAGTTTTTCTGATTCATGCTGCTAGATAGGTAGGTAGACAGACAGATCACCACACATAGTTCTCATCTGAGTTTGTTTTTAGAAATGTGCTTTGGTAAAGAGCCTTCTTCATTCGACATTTAACCAAAGTAATACCGTAAATTTTCAATCATGCAAATTCCCGGTGTGGGCTCTGCTGCCCGGACTGAGAGGACTCTCCGAGCCCTGGTGGCCCAAGTGTGCAGCAGTAGTTGCTGGCTCTTGCCTGCTCTGTGATGGATGCATGCTCTGCAGTCTGAAGAGTAGTTACCAGTTCCAAAGGTGTGCTGCTGCTGCCGTCTACACAGCTGGACTGTCACCGTCCTCGTCTGTGGGATGACAGTGTCTCAGTGGTTTCCTGAACAGCACCCATTTATTGAGGCCTTAGGGTGCTTCTTTTGCATCAACAGAACGTGGGGAGGTTTGTAACCATAGTTCCTACAGGAACTTCCCATATATAGCGCACCAGCATTCTATACTCTTGAGTTTTATAGAGACCTTAAATTTCTCTCCAGGTATCTCAGACTTGGTTGACACGAGGATGTCCTATGAAAATCTTTCTCTATACAGATGTTGTTATGGTCAGTGTTATTACGTACTTTGCATAGGCAGTTTTGATATTTCCTTTTCTCATTATTGGGAATCATTAGAGTGCTAAGGTATCCAGTTGAAATAAGAGCTTTAAACCAACTCAAATCAGGACATTAAAAAAAAAAAATCAGTGTTTTAAAAAACCTCCTTGTAATTAGCTTCCCCCCCCCTTTCTTGCCTATTTCATTCTCCCTTTTAAACGTCCATTTACAGCTTTTGGTTTAAGGGAGGGGGATAAATATATTGAAAATTAAAAGCTGGGTAGTAGAGGTGCACACCTTTAATCCCAGCACTTGGGAGGCAGAGGCAGGTGGATCTCTGTGAGTTCGAGGCCAGCCTGGTCTACAGAGTGAGTTTCAGGACAGCCAGGGCTACACAGAGAAATGCTGTCAAAAAAGGAGAGAGAGAGAGAGAGAGAGAGAGAGAGAGAGAGAGAGAGAGAGAGGGAGGGAGGGAGGGAGGGAGGGACGGAGGGAAGGAAGAAAGAAAGAAAGAAAGAAAGAAAGAAAGAAAGAAAGAAAGAAAGAAAGAAAGAAAGAAAGAAAGAAAGAAAGAAAGAAAGAAAGAAAAAGTGAAGAGTAAATGGCTGGGGAATGCTGTGGATATGGCTCTGTATAATAAAACACTGATTGGCTAGTAGCCAGGCAGGAAGTATAGGCGGGACAAGGAGAGAAGAGAATTCTGGGAAGTAGAAGGCTGAGGCAGGGAGATGCTGCCAGCTGCCGCCATGACAAGCAAGATGTAAGGTACTGGTAAGCCATGAGCCACGTGGCAAACTAATAGATTAATAGAAATGGGTTGATTTAAGATACAAGAACAGTTAGCAAGAAGCCTGCCACGGCCATACAGTTTGTGTTTACTTGGTTGGGTCTGAGAAGCTGTGGGACTGGCGGATGAGAGAGATTTGTCCTGACCGTGGGCCAGGCAGGAAAACTCTAGCTACAGGGGAATGCATATTAATATTATTTATTAATATTAATGTATGTGGTGTGGTACATTGGCTTTGTGATACTCTTCTTTCTCAAGAGTATAGTTTTGTTTGTTTTTTGAGTTCTGACTAACTGGAGTCTCAGAAGGAACTGTTTTGTCTACCACCACCATTTCCTGTCTGCCTCAGTTTCATTTAGTGACCATCAGTGATACAAAGCTTTTGCAAAATGCTTTCACATACATTACTTACCTTGATTTCTCATGATCCTGAGAGATTGGTGGGACATTTATTATTATATTTTTCAGATAAAACTAAGGTATAATTGAATCTTAAGAGGTTACAAATCTCATAGGGAGGTTTGCTCATCCATATGTGCCTAATGCCTATACCTGAATATCCCAGTTCCATGGGTCTGGGCAGGAAACAGAAAGATACGTTTTGGGGGGAAAATCATTACTTTCTCAGACATTCCTGTGCATTTTTCTATGTCCACCTCTGCTTCCACTGGGAGTCACCAAGCTAGGCTTTTGTGACCAGTATGTGGTTTACTGTGTTACCTCTGCTTCGTATGTTACAGAGAACCCAGCAAACAGTGTCTCGGACCTAGGATTCAGTTGTCCTGTAATTGGCTGGTGTGGTGGTTGGGGTAATGCTCCTCCTGTGTTACTGTACATGGGGAAGGGGACTTACTGTGGTTGGCCACAGCTCTGGAGACGGGGCGTGCTGTGGGTTCTCTGCCCTGCATTTGTCATCATTGTGAGAGTATTTACACGGAGGAGGGTGGAGGATGAAAGGCAGAGGAAATGAGGGAGCAAACAGTGCCTTGAAGCTGCAGGGAGTGGACAGGAGCTTGGGAATGTAGGCAGCCGCTGGAAGTGAGGAAAGACAAGGAAATAGGAGGAATCAGCCCTCTTCACCTTGATTCTAGACCTCTGGCCTCCAGCGCTAAAGAGAGTAAGGTTGTCATCGGATGGCCAGACCCTGTGTTGAGAACACACAGTTGGGTGGCAGGTCGTTGGAGTAACTGCTTCCTGTCTGACTTGGGGTCCTCCACAGCGGGCCCTGCTCTCCCATATTAACCCAGCCCGGCACCCCTCACCTCCCCCTCATCCGCCTGCCCCCAAGGCCTGCTTGCATTTGCTTCTCTCTCTCAGCAAACCCTCTGCCTGAGAGTTGATCGGCCTGCAGCCTCTCTTCTGCAGGTCCTGACTCTGTTTAGCTTTATTGTTTAGCTTTGTTCTGTTTTTCTCATGTTCCTGGCTTCTGGGACCTAGGACACAGAGTGGGTATTAAGTACATAGTTGCTGAGTGTATACAGAATGCTGATTAATTCAGTAGGACAAATTGCTAAAGTGAAATGCCTGCATTACAGACAGGAACGTTTAAAAAGGTTCTTGGTACACGTGACCAAACCCTGTTGTGCCCGAGGTCAAATCAATTCATATCCCATCAGCACATGAGACAGCCCTGTCCGCTTTATACTCATCAGTTATAAACAACCCCAGCCGGCCTGGCACATGGAAATTCTGTTTCTTTTACGTTGATGTGGCTTTTATTAGGTGGACTCGCTTTTATGGTATTTAATGGCGTCTGTCTTGCCCATTCTCTAATGACAGCCTGATTTCACTGTTTTCTAAGTTAGTGCTGATGTTTTCCTCACTGACTTGGGAACCTAAAGGCTAGTCTTTGTTGTCTGTGTTGCAAGTATTTTTCCTAGTTTGTCGTTTTTTTCCCAATTTTTCCTATGTATTCGATTTTTTTAAACAGTCATTTTATCTTTTCCCCCTTGTCTGTTTGGAAAGCTCTTACCTAGTTCGGAAATCAACTATTCACCTATGATTTCTTTCAACTTTTCTTATGTTTATGACTTTTTTTTTTTTTTTTGAGACAGGGTTTCTCTGTGTAACAGCTCTGACTGTCCTGGAACTCACTCTGTAGCCCAGGCTGGCCTCAAACTCACAGAGACCCACCTGCCTCTGCTTCCCAGGTGCTGGGACTAAGGTTGTGCGCCACCACCGCCACCGGGCCATGTTTATGATTTTTAATGTTATTATTCTCTGGTGTGTTGCTTGGAAGAGGACCACCATGCTCACTTTCCTCCCATGGCCGCGGGGTCTGGGCCATCAGTGACACCTTGAAAATGCTAAGCCTTTGCAGTTGATAGGGCAGTTTCACATATTCAGTTCAGATTCATTTTATTTTTTAAACACCAGAACCCAACCCTTAATTATTGCAGCTTTTAAATATGGTTTGGGCTCCTTTTCAAAAAAGTATTAAGAGGCTGGAGAGATGGCTCAGCATTAGAGTACTTGTTACTCTTGCAGAGGTCTTGGGTTCCATTTCCAGAACCTGCCTGGTGGCTCACAACCGTTGGTCTCTCCAGTTCTAAGGCGTCTTCTGACCTCTGTGGGTACCAGGCACAAACATGGGGTGTACAGTAATACATGCAGGCCAAATACTCATAAAGTAAAAATAAATTAATCTAAAATTTTTTTAAAATTATTTTAAGACAGGTGTGGCTGGGCATTGTGGCACAGGCCTTTAATCCCAGCACTTGGGAGGCAGAGGCAAATGGATCTCTGAGTCCAAGGCTAGTATGGTCTACAGAGTAAGTTCCAGGACAGCCAGGGCTACACAGAGAAACCCTGTCTCAGTGGGCAGGGGTGGAGTGGGGACAGGTGTGATAGTGCACAGCTTTAATCCCAGCACTCCAGAGCTAGAAGCAGGTGGATCTCTGTGAGTTCAACGCCAGCCTGGTCTACACAGTAAATTCTCAGGCAAGCCAGAGCTACATGGCTGAGACTCTGTCTCCAGTATATATATCTTCTCCCTCATCTGTTGGTTCTAAATAAATTCTAAGATCATTCTGTCAAGTTGAGAAATAGTTATAGATTTCATGTCCCAGAATTAAAATCTGGTCTCGCCATCCTTCCTTGGGAAGGCTCTTCCTGACTCCTCCTCGCCTTCGGGGACCTGCCCCTATCGATCTCTTTGATCTTCTGCGTTTACCACCCTCCTGGAATTTAAGGACAGGCTAGTGCCCTGCCTTTTCCACCTCCCTGTCTTTGCTTCAGCCGCTCCATCTGCTTCTGGTGACCTAGATTGATGTCCTTGTCTGACTGCCCTAAGATGGATCCCCATCCTAGTGCCTCCTTCCCCACCAGCCCCATTGTGTGGTCTCTCGTTGGTGCTGGCTGTTAAGTTGTGCACCACCACCGCCAGCTAGGCGGAGTTTTTGCACTGAGCTGTGTACCTTCCTTCCGTCGCGTAGTATCTACCATGCTGCCCTCAGATAGTTTGTGCTGTGCCTGGATTAGAGGAAAATAGCGCACTAGAAATTTGAAAATAGACTGTGCAGCAACCAGTGTGAAGATGAATTAGGGGCTTGACTAAGGTTGTGATGGAGGAAATAGGATGTGTCTGGGAAATGAGAGAGAAAATGCCTGGTGAGGATGCTCTTCTGAAACCCCAGTTTCCAACCGAACACGAGTGGGTATTTAAGAAGGGTATGATTAGGCCGGTTTTATTTATTTATAACATTGCTTTATTTGGGAATGGGGACAAGGGAAGTGTATACATGGTGTGTGTGGAGGTCAGAGGACGACTTGTGGGATCCAGGGGTTGAACTGAGGTATCAGGCCTCTACGTCCTCTCACCATCTCCTAGGCCAATTTTAGTTGTGCTGTGAGTTGGAGATGCCCTTATGATAACCAGTGGAGATACCCGATATGCAAGGGAATAGAAATAGGCTAATTATATAGTGGTACTGTTCAAAGGACACTCATATTGGAACAGGATGCTGTTAATAATTAGGTTATCAAACATGCCAGGATGACTCTGATTTGAACTGGGATGTGTGTATGGTCTTCTTCCCACTTTAAAAGGGGAAAAGTCAAGCCTAAGGCTCAGAGGTAAGTTATTAGCATATAGGTGGCCTGAGAGTGAGCACAGTTACCAAGTGAGGGTTTACAGGGTGAGAATAGGAACATTTGTTGGTTATCAACTGGGAAAAGTTTTCCTCAAAATTCTTATGCTCCGGTTTTCCTTATACATGAGTATCATAAGCAACCATACCCACTGCTCAGCCCCGCTCCCAGGACATACTTCCCTTTGGTCTCAGACTGCAACCAGAGATTATTGGAGGGTGTTTTGTTGTTTTCATTTTAGGTGCTGCGGACAGCCCAGCGGTCGAGCACTTGCCCAGTGTGCACAGTGGCCTGGGTTCGATCTGCAGTCCAGGGGGAAGGTCTAAAGCTGCAGCTTTGTAATGAGGCTGGAGGAAGAGGAAGGAGCAAAGCGAACTTCTGGAGGGCAGAGGGGGAGAGCTGGGAGAACCAGTGGGAGGTGGGCAGTGGCAGCAGGCGCTGCAGGGGACAGGAAGTGTCACTTGGCCGGGCATTTAGAAGCCACCTTGACCCTGTTTCTATGGTGGCCAGTACCCGTTGTCTTGGAGCAGGAAACAGAGCTGTGAAGGGTAAAGGCAGGAAGACCCACCTACCCCACCGCAGTACAGCATTAACGTGGGAGAGGATTCCTCCTTGTTTTATGTGAAGATGGCTTGAGCTCGCTGAGTCTGTGGTTTGTTGACTAGAAGGGACTAGTAGAAAAGAGCGAGACCGAGAGATCAAGACGTAAGAAACGCCTGTCTGCGGTCAGCTGCCTGTCGGGAGTGAGCGCCTGCATGGTGGTTGAGCAGCAGTTGATTCCGGAGGAAAAGAAGAAGGAAAGCACCCTCCAGGTCTCTTTCTGTCTGGTTGGCTTGAACTCTGAGTTTTTCCTCTTTCTCTCAAGACTCAAGATGGACAGACACCTTGCAAAAGAATATTTGTGTGTCTTCTGGTTGCATTGCTTTGTTGAAATTTCACTGGTAAAATACTGATAATCTATTAACCTAGATTTATGGGCTGATACTATGCATCCTTATTAAGAGGGATAAAAACAAACACTTCGAGTGAACACATTCCCTGAGAGAGGGAGACAGAGAGAGAGAGAGAGAGAGAGAGAGAGAGAGAGAGAGAGAGAGAGAGAGAGAGAGAGAGAGAGGAGAGAGGAGAGAGGGAGGAGAGGAGTGTGTGGTGTCATATGCATTGGATGGGAAACAGAGGGGTTTTGTTGTTTGTTTATTTGTTGGTTTTGAATCACTTTCTCCATCTGTAGGTCTAGGTGGGCCTGAACTCATGATCCTCTTGCCTCAGCTTTCCAGGCGCTAGGATTACAACTGTGTAATGTGTGTTATGGTTTCTATTGCTGTGATGAAACACCATGACCAACAAGCAGGTTGGGGTGGACAGGGTTTATTTGGCTTACACTTTCACATTGTAGTCCATCTTTGGAGGAACTCATGACAGGGACTCAAACAGAGCAGGAACCTGGAGGCAGGAGCTGATGCAGAGACCATGGAGAGGTGCAACTTACTGGCTTGCTCTTCATGGCTTGCTCAGCCTGCTTTCTTATAGAACCCAGGACCACCAGCCCAGGGATGGCCCCAACCTCAATGAGGTGGGCCCTCCCTCATGAACCACTGATTAAGAAAATGCCCTACAGGATTGTCTGCAGCCCTAGCTTCCAAAGGCATTTTTTTCAGTCGAGGATTCTCTCCTGTCAGATGACTCTAGCTTGGGTCAAGTTGACATAATTAGTCAGCTTAAGGTGTGTACCGTCATGCCTGGTAAAAAAGTGATTTTTTTTCTCTCAAGACAGGATTTCTCTGTGTAGCCCTGACTGTCCTGAAACTCAGGCTGCCCTTGAACTCAAGAGATCCACCTTCCTCTGCCTCCCCAGTGCTGGGATTAAAGGCGTGTGCCATCACAGCCTAGCTGAAAAATTCAAATTTTAAGGAAAATAAAAAAAAAAAACCACCATTTTTTTTAGGAGTCCCATTAAAAGAAAGCAACATTAGAATAAAAAACTGCCTTGTTTCTGGTCTGCTCTCTCCCAGTGAGTGAGAAATTTTCTTTGGATATATATTTTTATTTTTAATTATTTTATTTTATAATTAATTTAATTTTGCATATCAGCCACGGGTTCCCCTGTCCCTCCCACCCCCAGCGTTCCCCACCAATCTACCCCCCATTCCCACCAAGGCAAGAGTGAGAAATTTTTATGGGTTCACTTCCTCCGAGGGAAAAGAGCAAGGACACCAGCAGGAGAATCAGAAGCGTTGCACAGCTCCGCACAGGCCCCAACCTGAACACTGGAGCTTCCAGGCCCGGCCTGCGAAGAACAAAAGGCTGCTGTGAGCTGTGTGTGAGCCTCGGCAAGAGTCTGTGTGCTGCCCTTCGTTCTGTGGGGGTCGCTTCCTGTTGTTGACTAGAGTTCTTTATTTAGACCCACCTAGCTTCAGAACGCCTGCTCGCTGCAGAGGGAAGTGTGTACTTAGAGCAGACTCTTGTCTCCAGACAGTCTCTTTTAAGAAGACTCACACTGCTCATGCACTCCGACTGTATGATGTGCGCGGACATCAAGATCCCGTAACAGCAGGATCTTGTTTACGTTGAAAACCAACTTGGATCTAGTGACATGCACCTGTAATCCCAGCCACTCTAGAGTCTGAGGCAGCAGGATAGCTAGATTGAGGCCAGCCTGTACAGCTTAGCAAGACTGTCTCGATACTAAAACTTTTTAAAAGATAGTGCCAGAGATACAGCCCAGCAGTGAAGTGCTCGCCTGGCATTTGGATGGCCCTTAGTCCAACCGCAGTATCACAAAATAAATTATATATATATCCATACATATACATACATGTGTGTGTATGTATGTATGTATATATTCATGTGCTAAGTAAGTTCTTTGGAGTGTTGAGGAGGCAACCAAATGACCTTCAGATTTTTCGAGGAAGCTTGTAATCTTTCTGGCATGGTAGAAGTTAGCTAGCAATCAAGAAATACACTCCAACATAACTATGAACCCTGTTGGACGGCCTTCTCATTAAGAATTTTAGGTCACTTTAACATCACCATTGAGCTTAGCTGTTGTTTGTTTTGAATCAGGGTGTCTCTGTGTAACCCAGACCTCAAACTTAACATCCTTATGCCTCTAATTTTCAGGTACTCAGATTACGGACATGTGACACCAGGCTTCTTGCTCAGCCCTTTATTAAGAATACTTATATAATACTATTATAATATATAAACATATAATAATTATGTTTTTAGTGTAGGGTAATACTGCAAAATTAATGAGAAGACTAAATTGCTACTAAAATCATGGGAGATAATGGATAAGTTCTGTATATATATCCGGTATTTGTTTTTTTATTTTCTGTGGGTGAGTGTTTGTCTGCATGTATGTCTGTGAACCACATTAGTGCCTGGTACCTTTGAAAATGGAGTTGAAGATAATTGTGAACCATCACATCGATGCTGAGAACTGAACCTGGCTCTTTTATGAGGGCAACAAGTGATCTTAACCCCGAACCATCTCTCTAACCCCGGGACTAGCATTTCTTTTAAACAGGCATTAGATACTGTAGCTAAAAATCTCCTAAGTTCTGCTTTGTGGGATTCATAAAGAAGAAAACAAAGAAAATGTATCTCTTTAACCTAGTAAATTAGAATTTTTAAATTGTAACACATGTGTGTGTGTGTGTGTGTGTGTGTGGTTTTTCCAGACAGAGTTTCTCTGTTTAGCTTTGTGCCCTTCCTGGAACGCACAGGTTGACACTGGAATGTCCTCAGTTACCTCTCTACCTTATTGATTGGTGGGGGTGCATGTGTGAGCACATGTAGAGACCTGAAGTTGACAGTCACTGTCTTCTTGATCACTTTCTAATTTGTACATTGAGACAGGGCTTCTCACCCAGCTCAGAGCTTTCTGTCTAGCTGCTCTAGCTGGCCAGCTTGCTCTGGGCATTTCGTGTCTCTGCCTTTGAGGGCTGAGATTGTAGGTGACTGTCACACCTGCTCATATTTGACATGGGTTCTGAGGACCCAAACTCTGCCCCTCACACTTGTGCATCAAGTGCCTTATCCACCAGGCCGTCTTCCCAGTCCTGGCTGTCCTGGAATCACTGTATAGACCAGGCTGGCCTCAAACTCATAGAAATCCACCTGCCTCTGCTGGGATTAAGGAAGTATTCTACCACGCCTGGCCCCTCTACCCTATTTTTTGAGAAAAATTCTCATAGTGAACCAGGAGCTCAGTTTTGTCTAGATTAGCTACCTGTCAAGATCCAGGGACCCACATGTCTAGAGGCTCCCCGATGCTGGGGCTAAAGAAAGACAGAGGGGGATCTGAACATAGGTCTGTGCTTTACCCTCTGAATCCATCTCCTCAGTTCTGAGATTCCGTTTTTTTGTCTTAATTGTTCATTATATTTTGGCTTTCTGCCAATTTAAAATCTATGACATTTATTTTTATATAGTTTTCATGTTTATTTTACTAGAGTTCCTAACTTTTCACATGTTTATTTGACATTCGATTTTTTGTTTTATCCATTTTCCTACTATTGTATTTTTTTATCATTTTAAAAATTAGCTCAAGTATTCTTTGTGAATTCTAAGTACTTTTGTTGAGTGTGTGAACCTCCTCACATATTATTTGATAATCTTTAGCTTGCTTTATTTTGTTTAACAGATACTTAACTTTTTTGTTTATTTGTTTGTTTTTGAGACAGGGTTTCTCTGTGTATCCCTGGCTGTCCTGGAACTCACTCTGTAGACCAGACTGGCCTCGGACTCACAGAGATCCCCCTGCCTCTGCCTCCCTAGTGCTGGTGCTAAAGGCGTGTGGCACCACCGCCACCCAGCGATACTTAACTTTTAACATAATCAGAGTTATTGATTGTTTTCTCTGTAGTTTGTGCTTTGAGTATCTTCTCTTGGAGTTCTACATAAATGACTCAACCAAGGAGATGTAAATGAGAGGACTTTGACAGAGTTGGGACAGTGGAGACGTGGACTGTCAGTGATAAGAGAGTGGTTGCATGCAGAGTGGAAGCAGGAGGGAATGGTGATGTTGGGGAAAGGCCTCCAGGAAACGCAGGGAGGCTGGACGGCCTGGTGGAGGGCCACACAGAAGCAGCTGTGCTGACGGAGAGGTGGCCACCACCAGTGGGGCCCAGCCAGGCGCAGTGAGGGGACCCAAGCCTCTCCTCTGACCCAGTGACCTGCTGCTGCCTTCTCTGCTGAGCCTGATTGCAAAGCAGTAGGCAAGGCTTCATGTTAACTGGACCCTCTACCCACTGAGCCGCATCCCGACACAAAATTGAAAAAAAAATGAAGTGTTTGGTACTAGGTGCTAAAGCCAAGGCCCCGCATGGCAGGCCAGCCCCTTGCCACCGTAGTGCACCCTCAGGCTGAAAACTGGAATTGCATTTAATGTTCTCATGGGTGTAGGGGAACATTAGCATTTATATAGGATGAAGTATTCTTGTCCATAAAACGTCATGGGTCTGATTATGGATCCTTTCATCTGATAACTTGGGAAAGGCATTTATTCATTTTACTTTTCATTTCTGGTTATAATATAGAAATAGTAATTCTAGACTTTATCCTCATAGCTATTAATTTTCATCATTAAAACTAGAAAGCAAAATGTTCAACAACTTTAACGTTATAACAAATTGAAATGGATTAAAGATGGATATGTAATTAGTTAAAATTTTTTCTAATCTTCTTTGTAATTTAGACTTTAATTTCCTTTCCTAAAAAAAAAAAAAAAAAAGACAGACTCTCGCTGTGTAGCTCTGGCTGGCCTGGAACTCAGTCTGTAAGCCAGGCTGACCTCAAATTCAGAACTCCCTGACTCCACCTCCCGAGAGCTGGAATCCAAGGCATGCGCCACCACACCTGGACCGGGCATTAATCTCTTAAAGCAGTTACACAGGAATGGACATGGTGTGGAACTTACCCAGGAGGTTACTCTCACAAATGCTGCTTTCCCAGGCCGGCCTCGAACTTGCAATCCTCCTGCCTCACTCTCCTTAGTGCTGGGGTTGGAAGTATGCACCACCATTGCCATCAGTCTAGCTGGATCCTGGCCTCTTAAGAAAATATTAGAGTGTGTGTGTGTGTGTGTGTGTGTGTGTGTGTGTGTGTGTGCGCGCGCGCACGCGCGCGCGCGCGCGCGCCTGTGTGCGTGCGTGTAGATTCCGGGGACCACACTCAGGTCATCAGGCTTCATGGCCAGTGCCTCTCCCCCTGAGCGCTGCTCTGATCCTCACCCTGCCGCTTGTTAGTGAGCTTCTCTTCTTAACCTAGTTTCTTTTTTCTTTTGCATTTTCCGAGACAGGGTCTCTCTGTAGCCCTGGATGTCCTGGGACTCCCTCTGTAGACCAGGCTGGCCTTGAACTCAGAGATCCGCCTGCCTCGGCCTCCCAAGTGCTGGGACTGAAGGCGTGCACCACCACCACCCGGCTTCCTTTTTTCTTACCTTAGTTTTATTTCTTATTGGAGCTAACCTAGTGTCCAGTGACCTATTTACTAACAGACACCTTGATACAATGACATACCCACCTAGGCAGGTTTTGATGATTCTTTGCTTGTTAGTGGAACAGTTCTGTATGTGAAACATACATCAGAAAGCCTTGAATTTGGGCCAGCGAGATGGCTCAGTGGGTAAAGTTGCTTGTTGCCAAGCCTGATGGCCTGAGTTCAACCCCAGCCAAGATCCACGCAGTAGAAGGAAAGGACTGACTCTCAAAAACTGTCCTGAGTGCTGCTGGGCTGACTAAGTCCATGTCCGTCCATGTGCGGCTTGAGCAGAGGGGTGACAGCATGCGCTTGGGTGTAGCGTGTAGCGTGTGGCCTCAGGGTTTGCTGCTGGCCACTTGTCTTTCAACTTCTTTTTAAAAGGTAAAGTTGTACATAGATCATTTGCTGCTGTTTTCTTCTCCTTAAAGACAGGTTTTTTCTGATAATTGCCCATTTAAGGAATTTCTTATGACATAAGTGGGATTTGTAAAACAAACAAACAAACAAACAGTTTTGAAACAATCATTCCTTATCAAGATTAAATTTTTTTACTCGCTATTTAAAGCATGTGTAAATTTGTCTGGCTAACCAGACAATAATGTACTATTGGTGTCTGGGCTACTTCTCTTTCTCCCTAGTTGATTTTATGTGTTTCTGAAGTTTCAAATATAAAAAAATATATATAGTTTCACAACTTTTGATTTCAAGCAAAGGACTACAGTTGCTTACTTAATTTAATTTAATTTGGAGACAGGGTCTTATATGGCCAAAACTCATCTTGAATTCATAGCTGAGGATGGCTTGACCTCCGAACTGCTGGGATTACAGGTGTGCTCCCTGGTCCAGATGTTGGATAATTTTGAAACTGTCTCCTTCATTTGGCAATAGGATATTTGTTGTTATTCTTTGTTTTATTTTTCTGGTGGCGGCTGTCTTAAGACAGGGTCTCTCTGTGTAGCTCAGACTGGCCTAAGTTTACTATGTAGATCAGGCTGGCCGGCCGGCCTCACACTTACAGAGATGCACCTACTGTCCCTGTCTGCCAAGTGCTGGCATGAAGAATTGGGGGATCGCTGTGTGTGTTCTGGCTTTAGGCCTGCGCCGCCATTCCCAGCTAGCAGTTGTTTAAACAACGACTCTACGTCCATGACTAAAGTAAAGATAACCGTAAGACGGGATGAAGCTTAGTGGTGGAGGGCTTACCTAGTTAGCATGCGTGAGGCCCTGGTTCAGTCCCCAGCAAGGCAAAAATGGGAGGGGCTGTAGATATCCTGCTCCTGTGTTTTTTCTCAGACAGTTCCATTGAAGTCTTGAATTTTCAACTTCTCAAAGTAGAAATTTTATAGCTGTAGTTTAACATCAACATATTCTTCCTCGAAGGGCCTCCTTATTCACAAATATTTTTTCATTTGTTTGTTGTTGACTTGTCTGTGTTGCTCAGACTGACCTTGAACTCCTGGCTCAAGTTCTCTATCACTTTCCTGGTGGCTGAGATTGGGTGTGCCCTACCACATCTGAGTTTCATGGATGGTTTGAAGATGATCCTAGACAGTTACTACAATGGAGATGAAAAATATACTACAGAAAGTATAATTTAGTCTAGCTGATCGTATAAATATGCTTGATTTTGAAATATGAGAAGCATCTGGCATTAGAGTAATGCTTTTACAAAAATTTTTCTTCTGTCATCATTTTAGGCAAGTTTTTTTTTTTTTTTTTGGTTTTTCGAGACAGAGTTTCTCTGTGTAGCTTTGCGCCTTTCCTGGAGCTCACTTGGTAGCCCAGGCTGGCCTCGAACTCACAGAGATCCGCCTGCCTCTGCCTCCCAAGTGCTGGGATTAAAGGTGTGCGCCACCACCGCCCGGCTGCAAGTTTTCTTTGCAGTTAAAATGACTGCTAATTTTTTGTTGTTGTTTGGTTCCCCCCCCCCCCCCGCCCGAGACAGAGTCTCACTGTCTAGCTCTGGCTGTCCTGTAACTCACTATGTAGATCAGGCTGGCCTAAAATTGGCTGTTAATTTTTAGTACATGTTTGGTTACTGGCATTTAATTTTTTTGAGGTTTATTTATTTTTATTTTATGTGGATAGGTGCTTTATCTCCACATACATCTGTGCTCCACATGTGTGCATGGTGCCCACTGAGGTCAGAAGACAGCATTGGATCACTTGGGACTGGAGTTACTGATGATTGTGGACCACCATGTGAGAGCTCAGAACTGAACCTAGGTCTTCTTGAAGAGCAGCCAATTCTGTTAACCATTGAGCCACCTCTCCAGCCCCCAAATGCTGTATTTGTATGTATGGCTTAATTGACACTTTGTTAGGGTAAGTAGAACAGAAAAATCTTCTAAGGAAGTACTCAGTGGCAAAATGATAGCAGTAAATTGGTGGTTATCAGTAAGGTCATTCCCCAATAGAAAGTCTGTACAGATCAACTTTCAAGAGTGTGCTTTGTAAGGCTGGTTAGCTCTTTTAACTAGGTTCCACCTGAGTGGTATATATAGTACAGAGAGGCTGAAAAGTCGTTAGAAATACAAGTGATCTGTGGTTAGGAAAGTTGGAAAAAGCTGTATGAGTATTTTGGTTCCACACACACACACACAGTGGGAACACAGTCAAAATCAGTCATAGTGGCATGGGTCTGTGGTTCCTTATTTGGGAGGCAGAGGTAGCAGGAACACATGAGCTCACAAATTTGAAACTAGGTTATGTAAAAGATTAGAACCAGTTTATTTATGAATTTATATTTGTAAAGGATTAACTCCTTAATTTCCCCACTCATTCCTCTAGTACTTCTCCAGTACATACCTAATGATTGCTTCCTGTCCTGGAGGCTAGCAATGGGGTGATTAAAAATGGCTGGTTTATGGGCATTCTGGAGATGAGTGAAGGGCTGGCAGATATATGAAACTATTTATTTGTTGTTCTGTGGTTAGGGATTGTTTATTCTGTGGATTCAAATAAGGCCAAGGATAGGCAGGGTTGGAGTTTGGGGTAAAAGAATTATTTTTATCTATATCTTTGTTTCTAGTCGGGTCTAAGTGATATGCAGTTTCTGGTACACACCAGTATCGGGCCATTCTCCGAGTTCCTTTCCTCCTTGCGGAGACCTGGAGAGCTACAACTGCCCTCCTTGTGTCCGGCCCAGCCGTGTGCTGCCGAGATGAGCCCGTGGTTCATGTGGGAGGCCTTGGAGAATGTCCTACTTTCCTCTAGACTTTGAAACCAGAAAATGGCTTGAGTCATCTGGACATGAAAAGTTTTGAGAACATGGCCTACTGAAGAGAACACTTATATTTCTACTTCCGTTTAGAATTGTGTGAATATGGACTTGGTTTTCTATTCTTCTGGACAAGTTGAGCAACTTATGAAGTATTGTATCATTTTCAGCCCTAGAATTCCTCCACGAGCACCTGAGTGAACTTCCCCTTTCAGAGACTCCTAGCTCTTTTCTAAAAGGGCTCCGGAAACCAGAGTCAAGGTGCAGAAGTCAGCCCTGTGCTGCTGAGGGCCGGATTCTGCCTCCCGGGGCTGGGGCGGGGAGCTAGACCCAGAATGACCTGATACAGCCCTGGGCTTGTTTCAGCAGAACCCACACTGACCTGAGATCTGTGACACACACAGTAAATGACACTGAAATCACAAGTCACAGGTTGGGCCGCTTGATGGCTCAGTGGATAAGGCAAGCCTGTGACATCTTAGTTTGATCCCAGGGTGCCATGATGAAAGGAGAAAACAGACTTCTAGAAGTTGTCCTCTTACCTCTGCATGCGGCAGGATCACACACACACACACACACACACACACACACACACACACCACACACACACACACACACGCTAAAAATGTGTAAGTCAATAATGGATTTGTAGATCTTCAGATTCTCTGTCAAGAGTCTTCATCACCGAGTTGGTTCCTAGGACAAGAAAAGCCTGGAGGCTGGCCTTCTAACGTGAGAGCTAGATGTTCTGAGGGTGTGAGCAGAAGGTGTATTACCTGCTCAGGGTAGGTAGTTATAGACCCCTCCTGTGATAGAACGCCAGTGTGTGGAGACCAGCCGGATAGTGCTAGATTGAGAAATGGAAACGTTTGGTTTCCCAGCCCCCACTTCCCCACCCCCAAAATACTGTTTTTAAGATTTAGATGCTGTCAGATCTTTAGGAAAGAAAAAGAATGAAGTACCTGTGAACCAAACTGGCTGCCATTACCCAGTTTTTAAGAACGTGGTAACTTTTGGGGAAAGGGCCTTAGCTTGGGGCAGTAGCTCTGCTTGTGTGGATTGAGACTTGAGGGAGACGCAGGGAAAAGGCCTGACAAGGCCCAAGAGGTGGAATGAAGAAGCTTGCAGTAGATTAGTGTGTCATCAGGTTCCATCTGTGTGCGACTAGCTGCTTCCTGGCCTCACTCACATCCTGTGTAAGTTCCCTGCGGCTCAGGTAAGGGATGTGACTTCCAGAATTTTATTTTGGAAATCTATCTCATTTTCTGTTATTATGGTAATTCTACAGTTGATATCATATTTTCCATGAAAAGACATCTAGCCCATCTTGTTCTATACAGTGGCTTAATAATTGAAACATTTGTCCTTTTTTGACATTAAAACCAAGACTAAGAATGTTGATAGACAGATAATTGCTAGTATTTTAGCCTCAGATCTAGAATAGAAGTAAGTTGAAAGAAAAAAAGTAAGTAAAATTTTGGAAGCTTGTTTTTGTTTTTTCCGGCTGGGGGTATAGCTCAGTGGAGGAGGGGGGGCTTGCCCAGCGTGAGCCGCAGGCCCTGGGTCCTGTCCCCTCCACACACAGACCATCCTATGTAGACACAAATAAATCAGTAGTCTTTGTTGGTGCGCCTGACTTGTCCCTTGTTTCTTTGGTCCATGCTAATGGAATGCTAAGAGCACCCTTGGGTCAGTACAGTGCTAGACTAGTCTGTGGGATCAGGTCACAGAATGTCAAGAGAAGCACGGACTGTTAACTAACTAGCATCTAGGATGCTACTGTGAGAGGACCTCTCTGGATGAGTTTATCATTTCACAGTTTTCAGAATTGACCACTGTCTGGGATGAGGAAAGGGGTGATTCTCTTCTCCCTAAACAGATGTGTGATAGTTAAATGTGACTGCCTAACATGTGATGGAGAAATTCTAAATTCTTGAAGCTCTGAGAGTAAGATTATTTTAAATGGACTTTTAAAAATTATTTTTTAATGTACATCGGGGTTTTGCCTGTATGTATGTCTGTGTGAGGATGCCAAATCCCCCAAAATTGAAAGTACAGACAGTTGTGAACTGCCATGTGGGTGCTGAGAATTGAACCCCAGTCCATTGGAAGAGCAGCCAGTGCTCTTAACTGCTGAGCCATCTCTCCAGCCCCTTAAATGGACTTTTTAAATGTATAGTCCAAACTTATATTTCCCTTAGAATTTCTTTCATCATTTTGTAGGAATAACTAATATTTTTCTTTAAAAAATAAAATTAGGCCATCTGTGGTGTGCACACCTTTATATCCCAGCACTCTGGGGGCTGAGGCAGGCAGATCTCTTTCAATTTGAGGCCAGCCTGGGCTACAGAGTTCTAGGACAGGCAGGGCTATGTGCAGAGACTGTCTTTAAAAAACTGGTCGTTGTGTGTACTTCATAAGTTCAGGGAAGGGAGCCTGATGGGATGGTGCAGCAGTTGAGCACGCGTTGCTCTTGTAGAGGACTCCAGTTTGCTTCCCAGCACCAATGGCAGCTTACGGCTATCTATTGGTAATTCCAGCTCCAGAAGATCCAACACCCTTTTCTGGCCTCCACAGGACCGGGGCATGCACATTGTTCACAAACATATATGCAGTCCTAACCTTCTTCCTCAGCAATCATTTGTTCTTAAATACAGGGAGGCTCTTCCTTTATCTTTGAATGTCTGGGACTAGGCAGGGAT
The DNA here is from genome assembly GCF_004664715.2 of Peromyscus leucopus. NCBI lineage: Eukaryota > Metazoa > Chordata > Mammalia > Rodentia > Cricetidae > Peromyscus > Peromyscus leucopus. Next base: position 14,467,334 of record NC_051071.1, on the reverse strand, counting down.
TGCTGTGCTGGCCTCCGTGGAACTCAGCCTTAGAAGGAGCAGGGAAGGGGTAACTGGTGCTGGACCAAACCGGCAGCTGTGAGGCTGCCACGTCACCCTCTGACCAACTGGGCAAATCCACCAGATTTTAAAAGTTGGGAAAGTGAAAATGTAATGCCTGCACTGTTCGGCTATCAAGCCTTCAAAAATACAACCTGGACAGCTCCTCACCCCAGAAGCAACCGTGGGCTGCTTTCCTCAGAACCCCAACTTTTACTGAGCACCCAGAGTAGACTCCAGGCAACCATGTGCTCATTCTGTGGACACGCAAAGATGTGACTTTCACATTTGGCTCTTTTGTACAGGACCACTGTATATGGGAAGCCATTTGCTAGGAAATAGCCAAGTGGTATAAAATTCTGTGTCTTTTTCTTAACTTCATGAATAACAGTTTCGATTCATTTTAAATTCAACAGAACTAAATACCTCTGGCCTCCCACAAAGACATCACAGGAAGAGATTATTGCGGCGTCTATTTCAATGGCTGTTTCTTAAAGTGAGCGCTGAAAGTCTGAGTGGGTGGGTAGGGAGCTGTGAGTAGTTATGTTGTCTTCAAAGGCAGAACTCTAGAAATGAAAAATAGCTTGGCTCTCTAGCAAAACGTTTGAAAATTTTATGCCACCTAGGCATAAACCAAACAAGACCTCATAGGGCCTCATGAGCATACTTTCTGTGATGCCAGTTTTAAGTGCTATTATAATGACTTGCCAGAGATAGACAGTTAGCTTTTGATATTGGTTATACCCAATGAAACATCTGTATGAGATTTTGATGATGCCAAGAGTTCACTAAAAACAAACAAAACCTTTTTACTTCCCTTACTGATAAAATCTGATGTCTCCTTTAACATTTTGGCCCACATTGTTACTATTATTATTTGAGACAGCTTCTCACTATGCAGTCCTGGCTGGCCTAGAACTGTCTATGTCACACACACACACACACACACACACACACACACACACACACACACACACACCAGCCTGGCCATGAACTAAGATCTGCCTACCTAGTGTAGGTATCCCACACCTGGCACTAACTCATGTTTAATTTTGATAAGATCATCAACTTGGTTGATAAATCATTACAGAACAGTTGGTCCAAATGTGTCTTTATGTGTAAGACCTTTATGTTAAGTCTTAAAGCTTTATTATCCTTAAATATAACTAGTGTAGTGGACCATTAAACAGCAAAGTGGGAAGAAAGTATTGATTGGGTGGCAGCCAAAAATTTAAGGTGCCTGAATTACTTTTGTAATATCTTTATGCAGAATGTACCTGTCATTTTTAAAGCAATCATAAATGTTCCAGCTGAGCTCTTAAATTCTTAGTGCTCTTAAATTCGAAGCACTTAGACACATGCACTCCATACTAATACTAAGGACAATGCAAAGTCCCCTGATAAGTTTGAGTAGTTAAAAACATTAGGTTGTTTTTTGTTTGTTTGTTTGTTTTTTGTTTCTTAAAGGGGAACGTTAAGGCTATCAGCGTGAAACTTGTGGGCAGAGGACAACGCCTCTGGCTCGCCGTGTTCTCCAAGCCTGGTTTCCCTCCGCCCAGCTGCTGGGTCTCCATACAGAATGCAACTCAGGTCTGTCCCGCTCCAAAGGTATTACTTGGTGACCCATTTCGACTGTCGAACTTTTTTCCGTCGCCAGCTCCACATGGAGCTCTTGACCCCTCCCCCCATTCCGACATCTGGGGCCATTGGTGGACCCTACCCTCCCGCCGTCCGGCCCAAGGGCCGAATAGCTCAGATGCCTGTCATATTTGTGGTCTCGCTCCTCTACGGATTGTTGCCTGCGCTGCGCCTTTGTCCCACCCGCTCCCTCATCTGCCTGTTTCCCAGTGTGTGGGGGTTTCCATAGTGGTAGTAGTGGCCCCTCGGCTTGAGCGCCCCGGTTCCTTCCTCTCCTGTTTGTGCTTTCTGTCCACAGAGCTGCCTGCAGAAGCTTGGTGCCCGCCTGCCCCTTCCTGAGCATTCACCGGGCCGGAATCTGCATTTATGGCACCGCCCGTGGAGGGCGGGGCCGGGGCGGGGCCTGCGGTGCTGGGGCGGGGCCGGACCAGCTGGGGGCGGGGCCCTGCGGGGGCCAGGACCTGTGGAGCAGGGGCGGGGCGGGGCCTGCGGTTTGAGGTGGGAGGGAGGCAGGGTGGGGCCTGGCTGCAGGGGCGGGGCTGCCAGGGCGGGGCCCGGCCAGGCGGGGGGCGGGGCCTACGGGGCCTGGCTGGAGCTCGCCGGAGGCTCGCAGGCGGACGTCACTCCTGCACGGCTAGTGCTGGAGCACGAGCCGTGGCTCGCTCGGCCCGGGCGTCCCCTCCGCCCGCCTCCTGCTTCCTCCCGGCTGCCCGCCGCCTCCTCCACCATTGTATAATGTTCCTGACGCGCAGGCAGAGGACGCCGGAGTGGTAGCTCCGGCCTCTCCGCGCGCTCCCAGCCACCGTCGGCCCCGTGGCGGGGCGCCTCGCATGGAGCGGGCATAGCTTGAGGGGTGGGTGGAAACCCCTCGGATGCGTTAGCTCCGGGCGGACCTGCCTGTGGTGAGTTCCCGGCCGAGCTTGAGGCTCCCCGGGGTTGGGCTCCGGCGGGCGGGGGGCGGTGCTGGGCTGGGCCAGGCGGGAGCCCAAGGCGGAGGAGGCCGGGCTGGGCAGGTTGGGGCGCACCCGCCGGCCGCTTGGAGACCCCGACTGTCACGACCCGGGGCAGGGGCCGGGGCTGGGAGCTGCTGCCTTTATAGCTAGCTGGGGTGGCTGTGCTCGCTGGGGTGGCTGTGGTGCTGCGGACGTGCGAGACTTTTTTTTTTTTTTTTAAGATTCGCGTTGCTGGCCCGGAGGCTGCTTCACTTTTGAGTTCCGTGTCTGAGTTTGCATCCAACTTGCTATCTTGTGTTTTGAGAGTTTCCCAGTGGTCATGGGTTAAAACAGCTCTCTTCACCCTCTTTTTTCCCCGTACCTAAGTGAATTGATTTTGGAACCAAATGTATATTAAACTTAACGCCTCCCTGGTTTTTAAATTAGAAATCTACAAGTCATCTTGGTGGTAACCGCCTATGACGGGGCAGAGGGGGGGCGGTGCTGAGGGGAGCCAGCTGTCCCGACGCGTAGACTTTGTACCATTGACACTGGGCACCCTTCAGAGAACCATTGCGTCGGGAGAAAGTCCTGAATTGTTCATATTTTTTCTTGACCATAAATTGTCTTAGCTTTAGCAGAAACAGTAGCAATCAGTAGAGTTGAGAGTTGAATGTTAAGTTTCGCCAAAGGATGAGGCGGTCTGGTCTGTTTTAGAGTAACTTTTTGCTTGTAAGTAAGTAGTTTTAGGAGTGGAAAGTAGGTTTTTCCAGGCAGCAGGTTAAGACACTCACCCTCAGAAATAGCAGTTTGTATTTGAGTAGAATTGGTCAAACCTTAGTTGACCTTAAGGGAGGGTCAGTGTTTTCAAGCTTTGTTCTTGAAACATGCTTTTGATTTCCCAATATGTGTTAAGTGTTCAGAACCTGTGTCAAGAGCCTGGAAATTGTAGTCACCCGTAGGATTGCCAAGGCCCTAGCTGTTCAAAGTTGCTTTTTCTAGTTTTTGTTACTGACAAGAGTGAGATAGACCAAGGCTCTACTTAACTCCTGGAGGGCTACACACCTGAGAGCACTGGGCTGCTCTGCTGTGGGGGATGGGATGTGTGTGTGTGTGTGTGTGTGTGTGTGTGTGTGTGTGTGTGTACGTACGTGTACGAACAAACTCTGCTTACCTCACCCTAGGTGCTACTCTCCTCTAGTACCACTTTATTTTTATTTGAGGGGGAAGATACTAAGATCCCAACTCTGGCATGAACAAGAATAATCGTGGATCCTTACTTTCCTGATGGATTTTTGTACGTTTCTTCGCTTAGAAATCTATGGAGCTGGCCTGGGTGTGGTGGCAAAAACCTGTAACCCCAGCACTGGTGGGTCTGTGGGAGTTGAAGACTAGCTTGGCTACACAGTGAGTTCCAGGCCAGCAAGTGTTTGGTCTCAGGTTAAGAGGCCTTCAGTGTCTTTCCTCTCCTAACTGAAATATGTCCAGCAGTGTGTGCTCTCTGGTGAGAAGTCTTAGGAAATGGACTCGGTAGCTTACTTCCCCCGTCCCCACCTGGCTCTCTTCCTTACTTTATTTCAACAGGTAGGAGAAGGGACTCATTTTATCACATCCACTACACAGCAGGAGGGGTCCTAGAAGAGTTTCATTGTCAGGCGGGTATCACGGACTCCTAGGTAACAGCTGCTCAGACCAGCTTCTGGTAAAGAACTGAGAGAAGGATTTTGACTCCGATTTAGAAAATCTTTACATTGCCATTGCTGAATTATCCTGCATAAAAGCTTTTTTAATTTTAATTAAGGAACAGAAATACAAAATTTACCCAGTCACTAAGACTTGATTATTAATAACGGCATAGTAAGCAACATATGCTTTTCTGTTTTTAAGTCACTTAAATTTATGTGTGACAGCTGATATCTTATGGCTGCCACTACTTTAAACAGTGCTCTGATGGTAAAGGGTTCCATAGTTCAAGAATGTCCTCACTTAAGATGTGTTAGACTCTAGAGACGAAGAAAGGTAAGAGCCGCCGCACACGTTTGCAGGTTCCTTTTGCTGTGGTTTCTTATTAAAGAACACTAGTGAAAGGATGAGTTTTGTTGGGTTTTTTTTGGGGGGGGTTGTTTGTTTGTTTTGTTGTTTTGTGACATGGTTTCTCTGTGTAGCCCTGGCTGTCCTTTGTAAACCAGACTGGCCTCAAACTCAGAGATCCGCCTGCCTCTGCTTCCTGAATGCTGAGATTAAAGGTGTGTACCACCACCACCCGGCCAAAGTGTGAGTTTTGTTGTAATTTTATTTGTATTTTCAAAATGAAGACCACTTAGCCAGTGTTATTTAGAGAACAGTAGGTGAGTGTGTATTCAGAAGAGTGAACTTGGAGAATTCCTAAACTTAGCAGCTGTGGATATTTTTTTTAATTGTTTTGGCATATTGTAGAGAGAGAGAGAGCGCTCTAGTTGAAGGAGGTAGGGAGGGGCGTGTCTGATTGTTGAGTCCAAAGATCAGACCTATGTTAAAGATACCAGAAGACAAAGCTTCAGTTTAAGTGAAAAGGGTCTGCCACTTAGGGTCATGCCGGCCTTCACACATCTCTCTATTAGATATTTTTTAAAAAGGGGTGTGTGTGTGTGTGTGTGTGTGTGTGATGGAGGAAGGATTCATGCGGGGTCAGAGGGCAACTTTGTGGAATCAGTTTTCCTTCCGACTTTTGCTTGGGTTCTGGGGAGACCTCTGGTCTCCATGCTAGAGAGGTATGCACTTTTACCATCTGAGCTCTCTCAGGCTCAGCGGTTAGCTCTGAGCAGTGACACACGAAAGTTTGAAAACACTGTGCCCGTTGCATGTGCACAGTAATGCATGCATGTTCTGTCGGCCACGAATGAATGAATATCCATTAAACATTTGTCAGAAACTTAACAGGCTGTGACTTCTGTTAAGAAGTGTCTGGGTATTTAATTTGATTTTAATATTTCAGAATGAAACAACCAACCAAAGTTGGATTGCTTTTTAAAGAGAAAAAAAAATGTCTTAGCCAGTGTAGTTGGTATTAAAGGCAAACTTGTCCTGCACAAATACTGGGAAGCCGTATGAACACAACTGTCCCAGAGCGTCCATCACTCATTGTGTGGAGCTGCGTCTTTCTCCATTAGCACTGACTAGCAGTTCATTCTTTGTATGAGTCTGTGAATGGCATATGTCAGCCTAATAAGACAGCATTCCTATTCTGGGTAATAAAGAGACTCATTGTTGTTGTTGTCCCCCCCCCCAAGATCATGAGACAAAAACATGCTTGACTGTCCAAAAATTTCCTTTGAAAAATGTGTAAATTACATTTCAAGATACAAACAGCATGATATCTTTTAAAATACATGATTTTTAATGGAATAAAACAAATACATTCTTGGACCGTACAGACTTGCTTCTGGAAAGGTGACCGTTTGCAGTCTGAGGGTCCTACAAGCCGGGAAAGTTCATTTGTCCCCTCTCAGGGCCGCTGTCCGTCATCTGAACTCAATTGAAAATCCTTGCTGTGATTGGCAGAAGCAAGCACCATGGCTTTCTAGGTCTGTTGGAGAAATCCAGCGTGGCCCAAGCTGCCTGCTGCCCGGCTGCAGTTGTCTGTGGAGAGTGGCGTTGCCTGGCCTCTCTCGGTGGAGCTGGCCCTGCATCCCAGCAGGCATGGCAGGAGCAGGGATGGGTGAGGTGGAGCTGGCGGCGCTGCCTCAGGAGTGGACTGAACTGTGTGGGCACGTGGGGGTGGGGGCTGGAGGGAGAGGGCGGAGGAGGCCGCAGCAGGCAGGCTGTACAACTGCTACAGCCAGTCTGACTAGTTTAAGGTGCCCAAAGGCAGCTTTGTTTCTCCAGTAACTCTAAGTAGCAGCGAACTTAAGTTCTTAAAGCTCAGGCACATCTGCAATACTACAGCTGTGTCTTTGCGGAAAACTTCGCCCATTTCCTAACTCACCTAAGCTTTCCTTTGGACCTTTAAAAGCCTTCATGAGCAACTCCCTGAGACGCCCCCGCTCCCCACACTTCATTTTCTTCTGAGGAGTTTCCCTTAGACTGGCGGAGGGAAGGGGGTTCTGTCGCCAGGACACGCACACAGGCTTGGGATGACAGTGGGCTCTGGACGCTGGTGTCATAGTAAGGTACACAACTGGACTGTGCTCACACAGCTCTCACGACGGTCCCTGGCTGCAGATTGCTTTCCAGCCCTGTGCTCTCCTCTGTGGCCAGCTGCTTATCTACCGTCCCAGCCCATGCTGGCTCTGAGCTTGGAGGAGACTGCTGGGGCCCCCCACCCTGCGCTGTGAAGCGTTGCCCACGTTAGGCTCAGGGAATCTGAAAGTCCCAAGGTCATCTCTGAACCAGAACAGGCTTGCCGACAGTTGTAGCCACGCGGATGAGACGTTCAGGTGGTGGCTGCCTGGTGCTAGCTCTTGAGGTTCCTCTTCCTCTTTGACGGGGACACTTTGTTGGAGCACTGTGTGCCTGCATATGTCTCTGTCCTTGGGTCTGTCTTCACTCTCCCTGAAGCCTGACTGGCAGAAGCTGGCTTCTACGGCTTCAGCAGAACATTTTTACTCTCTGCTGGGGAAATGTGGTGAGCCTTTCTGAAGTTGTGTGTCTTCGCCCCTCTTCCTCAGTGCCAGGGATGGAACTCAGGCAGGCTAGGAAAGTGCCAGGACTGCTGAGTCCTGGACAGACTATTAAGTGATTTTTGTAATGCCGAGGATGGAACCCTGGGTCTTACATAAGCTAGGTAATCACAGAACAATTTGTTTTGTTTTGTTTTTTCGAGACAGGGTTTCTCTGTGTAGCTTTACGCCTGTCCTGGATCTCGCTGTATAGACCAGGCTGGCCTTGAACTCACAGAGATCCGCCTGCCTCTGCTTCCCAAGTGCTGGGATTAAAGGTGTGTGCCCTGGTTTTAAAAAATTATTTTACTATGAACAGAAATACAAAATGAAGTGGATTTCTGCTGGGAGTGCTTCTAAGCTGTGTGACAGCAGTTGACCTACAAGTCTAAAGTGCAGTTTCTCAGATGGCCCTCTGCTTCCATAAAGCTCCCAAAGGCCAGCGGGACAAACAGCATTAGGGATGGTTAGCTGGGTGGGCTCAAGGAAAGCCTTCCGAAAGGGTTGATCCCTCCAAGAGGTGGACGTGGAGCTATTGACTGTTTTCTTTAGAAATAAATATTTACTATATTTAATGTGGCACCCTGGTTATTTTGATTTATTTAGCTAATTGACTTTGCTTAAATTTCAATAAGTTATGAATTTCTGAGGTCCTTGAAGTCCTTTTTTAATCTCAAAACAGCCTAGAAAAAAATGACTACTGTTTTTACAAAGTATCAGTTTGTATTTTCATTACCTTTTTCTACTAAGTGAACTATTCCAAATATATGATACAAAATTGAAATTGCCTCTATAAAACCTTACCAACCCAGTTCTTCCATTTGAAATTATTTTGTTTTTTATGTGTATGGGTGTTTTGCCTGCGTGTGTGTCTGTGCACCTGTGTGTACCTAGATCCCCTGAAACTGGGGTCACAGATGGTTCTGAGCCACCATGTGGGTGCTGAGGATCAAACCCAGGGCCTCTGGAAGAACAGGCAGTGCTACTAACCACTGAGCTGCCTCTGCAGCCCTTGTCTGCTTAATTCATAAAGGTAATTACAATAAATATCTGAAAATGTAGGTCACTTACATGGGCCTCAAATTTAACATCCAGTCTTTCAACTAAATCTGTTAACTTTTTGTTGTTTGTCTTTGTTTTTGTTTTTCAAGACAGGGTTTCTCTGTGTAACAGCCCTGGCTGTCCTAGAACTCACTCTGTAGACCAGGCTGGCCTTAAACGCACAGAGATCCACCTGCCTCTGCCTCCTGAGTGTACAAGTGTGCCCCACCACCGCCTGGCTAATCTTTGAACACTTAAGGAGCACTTTGATATAAATATTTCCTGTGGTTGCAGTCTTCAGTTTTATTCTTCCGTTTTATTTAGTGATAGGGTAGTTAGCTAACCTGGAAAGCAACCTTTGGGTTTAACTAAAATGCAGTTTTTGTTTTTCACTGAATTGGCCTTGAAGTTGTTGTGTTAGCATGGCTGTTGGTGAGCCTTTTTTTAAGCAAAAAGGAAAACTTTCACATGCTTTTTGACAAATCATCTGGTTTCTACTCATCTTTATTTTCCCTTGACATCGTTTATTAAGGATCACTCAAGTGAGGGAAAAACAAGGCATCTTTAGGGAAAAGATGCTACAAGAGGCTTGAAACCAGAATCCCAGCTAAGCAATTATAAATACAGGAGAAAAAAATATTTTCATTATGCCTGGGAATGGGGGAGGGGGCAAAGTTGGATCAGCTTCCCTGGCACGCAGTCCTGTGGGAAAAAGAGTCAAATCTGAGGATTCCTTGATGCTGATGAGACTGTGGATGCAGGACGCTGAAGATGTACCCTGGACATTGGATGATTGGAGTAGCTTCATACTGTAAAGCATTATAATATGTTTATAGTTACTGGTTTTCAAATGGAAAGAGGAGACTAGCTCATCTGTTAAGAGCATTATTACTGAACAAACATCACACAACCTGAGCTTGTGATAGAGGGGATCCCAGCTATTACACAGTCACTTGCTTCACTATCCCTGAGGTTAACTACCTTACATTTTACAATTAAGTGGCTTCTCCTCCGTGTTCATGATGAGGGTTTTCTCAAATACCTGCTACCTGAAGCATTATCTGTTTGGTGAGGAAATAATTTACTGTTATTAAGATGCAATAGGATTATTGAAAGTGGCTATACTGGTAAAATTCATAGTTGTAGACATAGGTGATTGGCTGTGTTGTTAAAGTCAACTTCAGAGCCCGCACTGGAAGTCTGAACTGGCACCTCCTCAAAGTCCAGCTTCGTGACTTGGTGCCTGTTTTTGTGTGTGTTCTCAATTCAGTAATCCTCCAGGGGTTCTATGGTCCACGGTTTCTGAAGCACTGGTGTTACTTATATACAAGCAATAGCATAATATAATTTAGTTTGGTCTTGGCAAGGCCTCTAGCGTTTAGCACTGTCCTGTGGACACCTGAATCAGAGCTGGAATTGGAAATGTAAAAATGCTGTAGGTGGGAACTGACGGAGTTGTAAGGTGCCTTGCTGCTCTGTGGCGCCCCCTTGTGGGTGTATGTGGTGCTATCTTTCAGCTTTATAGGATTCCAGTTTGCGCTGGGCATGCTTGTTTACATAGGACATCAGGAGCTTTCTTCTGTGTAAACATGCCTATAGAGTTAATGCGGTTCTCCTGTGAGAAATTTGCTGTGCTTACTTGATGTTTTTTTTACTTGTGGAGGTGTTTTGTTTTTTTTTTAATGTATTGTTTAACTTTGATGGAAAATTCCAGACGGACTCAGAAGTTAAAGTACAGTGCATAGCCTGTGCTCCTCACCCGCTTCAGAGGGACCACCGTTCTGTTGATCTTGTTTCTGGAGTATTTTTCTATCCAGCCTGAGGCCTCAAATCATGTTGGGTATGTTTCTGTGAAACTGTAAGTTCAGAAATGGCCGTTGGCCAGGGCTGTGGGGCTGCAGTAGCGGAATTGTGAGCACGTCTGCCATCCTTCCACGATGACCAGTGTCCTCGATCCGTCAGGGTTGGCACTGCAGCCCGAAGTTTCCAAGGACAGAAAAGCCAGTGAGTCAGGGTACCAGAACATGTTCCACTGCTGATGTTCTAAAAGCTAGTTTTGCTTTCCAGAGTTTTGCCAACAAGACATCTTCATTCGTCCGTATCTTCTTTATTCTAAAGATTGACTTCTAGAATTTGACTCTTGTTTACTCAGTGTGACTGGTTGTCACTGTTAAAATTCCTTTTGTTTTAAGGGGAACGGTACTATTTGACAAACCAACATTAGAAATTGTACCCAGTTTAATAGAGAAGTGAAAACACTAAGAAAAAAGCTAAAATTTATTAAAATGTGGACATTAAAAACCCCACCCCCCACCCCATGGTAAAGTTGTTTGTCTAAACATACATGGAGGCCGGCCTCCCAACCATCTCCTGGCCTATGGTGGCCCTCAGGAGGGCTGGGAGTGTGCCGGGGCTGGGTGGGCAGGGCTGGCCTGCGGGACTGCGGGCCAGGCTGAGTGGAGCCGCCAGGCGGGTGTCGGGTTTCAGCAGCCTGGGTGAGCACGGGGGACTGGCTGATCTAGAGAGTGGCTTTATAATTACCTCGCTGATTCGTTAGGGGAGGCTTTGTCTTACTTACCAATTAGCATGGATGTTACTGCAGAGACCTCTGAAACCCTGGGTAGGCCTTAGTTTAAAAATAATATCTTCCCGATTCCGACAGCCTCGCAGTTTGTCTCTAGCGTGGTGGAGAGGGTTAGGAGAGCTGCTGTCCTTCCCGGGTGCAGGAGGCAGCTCCTTCCCTGTGGGCTGCTCTCTGTCGCCGCCACCGCTCCCACACCAGGGCCCTCACTGCTGTCTGAAGACTGCCTGATGCCATTGCCACCTCTCCTGACCCCTCTGCCAGCCTCGTCCCGAGCACCACCTCCTCGCCGTGGGCCCCTTTTGTTCTGGCGCGGCTTTGTGCCTTGAGGGGAAGCAGAGTGTGAAAAGCTTAGATGTGATCGGGTTTCTTGGTATGGTGTGTTCTTCAGGGTGTAACATGTTAAGTGTGGAAAGCTACCTAAGCCGGTGTGGTTCCCCATAGAAACGGGATGGGGCTTTCCTCTCTGCCAGCGGCTGCCACCACGGCCCTATGACACATGCCAGGGAAGGCCAGGCTGGTAGGGGTGCTCTGTCAGGGACAGAGCTCTTCATTTGGACCACCTCAAAACAGGACACCAAAGTGAAGACAAGGAACTGAGAAGATTCTGTTTCAGAAGTTGTTTCCACACAGTTCTTAGCCCAACTTTAGCCACTGTTGATAGAGTGGGGTCTTCATCCCCTTAGTAAAGAATGTAAGAGTGAGTTCAGAGGAAGCTTAAGGACACTTACCAGAGTTTAAAAGAAACCCCCAGGCCGAGAAGCTGTAAACGTCATCAGCTGCCCACAGGAGGAGACTGGAAGAGAGGTGACCAAGCCCTGGCTCACACTGGATGGCAGTCAGACACCGGACAAGTGGCCACAGGGCACGAGGAAGGCTTTGGAGAGAGTAAGGAAGCCTGAGTATGAGAAAAAGCATGCTTAGGTTCTGACCAGCCTCTGAAAGAGAGGCAGAAAAAAAGAGGAAGAGTCCTGCTTTCCTGACTGGTCTCAGACATGGCGGCAGACCCAGTGTGGCTGGCGGGGAGGGGCCGGGCTGGGGTGGGGGAGGTGGAAGAGAAAAGTACAGTATCTCATTAAAGGGAACCATTCTTCTGCCTATCTCTCTGGCTGTTTGTTTGAGACCGCCTCACCATGTATGGAACTCCCCTGGTCTGCACGGGGAGTTCCTGGCTGGCCTTGTCCTCACAGAGCTCTGTCTGCCTGCTGAGTGCTGCCGTGGAAGGTATGAGCTGCCCTTCCTAGAGGTGGTCCGGGGCCAGGTGATTTAGGCACAACTGGAATGTTAGGTGCTACTCACTTGCCAGGAGGTCCCCCTTACCCGGCGGCCCTCACTGCCTCTCCCACTCTGCCTCTGAGACCTGGAATCCTGCCATGCAGTTGATTTAGTTAGGCAAGAGCCAGGGCTCTGGCAGCACCAGACGCAGGTGAGGAATCTCTCACATTCTCTTGGGAGCCCTCTCTTTCTTGGCTCCTTTGTTCTTCAGAAGTAGTCAGTTGGTATAGAGGCCTGGGGTGAGGGGTCAGCATTGGTGCTGCTGGTCTCTCCAGCAGCCCGTGGTCACATGAGTGGCCACACTGGACCTGAACAAGGAAAGGGGGACAAACCAGAGAATGTGGCCAGCCTCACAGGACCTACATGCCTGCCTTGTAACTTCTTTGAAGTGACTTCCTGAAGACCCCATGAGTTAGTGTGGTGTAGTAACTGACGTCTGAAAAACCATATCAGGAGGCTGGAGAGATGGCCTAGTGGTTAAAAGCAATAGTTTCTCCTTCAAAGGGCCTGAGTTTGATTCCCAGCACCCACATGGCAGCTCACAGCTGTCTGTAACTCCAGTTCCAGGAGATCTGACAGCGTTTTTTTTTTTTTTTTTAGACTCTTTGGGTACCAGGTGTGAAAGTGGTTCACAGACATATGTACAGGCAACACACTCATACATATTGGAAAAAAGAAAGACCATGTTACTTAATTATGCTATATCCCTGGGAAATGCACACCCTGAGTTTCTAAGTTCAGGAAGAAATTGGTCCACGCTATTGAAAATGTGTACAAGGTACCAGTTAAGCCCTAGGGTATTTCGTGGTAATTGATGACTGCCCAACTCCCCTTTTATCCTAACCTGCCCCATCGTGGATGTTACGCATGCTCACATTTGTCCTGCTCGAGATGGTGCTGGGCTCATCAGAAGCAGTCCCTAGCCCGCCCCCATCTGATGATAAGGTGCTCCATCTGCTCACTCTTAGGAACTCTTTGATGCTTTAATTGGATATGAGGTTAGCTATATCTTGTCCAGTCACCTCCTTTCTTTGAAATTGGGGCTCAGGTACCAGTTTTGATCCTGTTTGAGTAAGAAGTAAAAGAAATCTTAGTGTGTTTCTCCTGTCGGGTATAATGACTGCTGTTTGGAATGAATTGAGTTAAAACAAACTTCTACATCTCCTTTCGACTGGCACAGAGTCTGCCAGTCTTCTTGGGCAGGAGAAAGCTTCATAGTGCAGCCCATGCTGAAGTTGGCATGTGTCAGCTAGGCAGCCCTGGGGCCATGGGCTGAGGTAATCCTGCAGGTGAAAGCCATTGTTTTGGTGAGGGGGTGGAGGGGGACAGCGAATGTTAGTTTGTAAGATTTTCTATTTGTCCCATGAAAGTCATAGATGTTTGATTTTGACAGTCCATATAACATTGAAGGATAGTGATTTAAAAAATAAAAGGAAGATATCGGTTTTGAATAGTTGGAAAAGAATTATAGGTAACTTTTAAATTCACATTGCATTGGGGGGCAGTCTGGATGCCTTAATGATAAAGGCTTTGGGGTGTCACCCCTTAAACACAGGGACAACCTAATCTTTGGACCTTGGGCATGCGGCATTCCGACTAGTCTAGATGATTGCTTGTCCACTGTCATCATCAAGTGCTGGTCGTTGCTTTTTGCCCTGCTTGCTTAGAAACAGAAAGGGAGGCCTTCACGGTCAGGCCTGTGGGGAGGGTGTGCTCAGGCCGTGTGAGGTGGCCTGGCAAAGACCAGGGAAGTGGTGGTTCTCAGAGATGACAACCCAGCATCTCCTGGGGACTCCAGGAGCCCACGCCTGTGCTTGGCCAGACCCAGGGCTGAGGCTGGCGCTTGCCTGAGTGGGAGACTGGGCTGAGTGTGAGGGGCTCACAGGTGGGGTCTCCAGGCTAGAGCTCGCTCGCTCTCTCTTTCCCACGCTGAGGGGTGAAGCGTCCCCCTCTCATTCCCGCCCGTCAGGAGCTCATCCACCCAGACATCTCTGCTTCCGATTCGCACGTCTCTGCTGCTCCCCTGCGTCTGTTGGTCCTTCCCACTCGGTTCACTTACTGAGGACTATTTCGGTGTCAGGGAGGGGCCCTGGCCTAAGAGTACTGAGGTGAACAAAACAGATGTCTTGTGCCCCTAGGGGCCTTCCAGCCTGGAGGTAGTTGACACACATGCCACGGCACTGCCAAGCCAGCTTCCAGAGGGTCTCTGCCGATCATTCAGGCAACAAGTCACACTCCCACACTGTGGGAATTCCTCAGGACCCAGAATGGTGGGACCATGGGTAGCAGGTAAAAGCTTTCTGTCTGGAGTCTAGACCTTTGTCTTTTGAGAAAAGTTGCCCTGACTCTTGTCCCTTTGGGGGCATCAACCTCAACAAAATGTCTTTTTTTCTGTTGCAGTGTTTTGGTTGTTTGGGACAGGCTAGATCACTGCCTCTGCCTTCCCAGTCCAGGAGTAAACAGAATGAGGCTTTGGAGCATTAGGGGCATCCTGTGCGAAGCTGGACAGTAGAGACCATGTCCCGTAAACACAGTTCATTTTTGTTTGCTTTCCTACCAATGCGTGTTCTTTGCTATTCCGTTTTAGTTTGCTGTGCTTAGTATTTCCTAGATCAGGGTTACAAACTACTGACTAGGCACATACCCAGCAGAGTGCTCCAATGTCAAGAGTTTGTTCCTAACCACTAGGCAGGGGCCACACTATCTCAGACCTGGCGGTAAGAGCCAGAAAAGCAGCTGTTGGTAGTTTTTAGGCTTGGGTAGCGGGAGAGGAAAGGAAGGACCATCCACCTGACTTCGCCGAGTGGCTCTCCGGGTCTCTGGGCAGATTTGGCTCTTTGTAAGCTGAGAGAGGGGACAAAGTACAGCACCAAAGCCCAGGTATCTCAGCAAGCAAGCTAGGATCCAGTGCCTCTTCAGAGGGCCATGACTCTGGAGCCCTTCTACCCGGGAGGGTGGTAGCCCTTCCCAGCCTTCCCAGGAATCCCTTAATGAGCCCCTGCTACTGCTTCGGCAGGCTGCCCGTGTGAGGCCTTTTGAAAGGTCACGTGTGCCTCCTCAACCGCCCTCAAGGAGCTATTGTTATTTTTTCTGAGTGTCTGAGGAGCTGGCCACCCTGGCCCAGTAAGCCTGAGCCAGGCCCAGAGCCATCGACCAGAAGGGGCCATGCACCTGCCGTGTGCGGACCGGTTGTTGAGGGCACGCCGTGTCTTCATTGAGTTACGTCTTGCTTAAGGAGATCGGGGCGTACAAAGCCCGGTCTCTGTGGAGCTGTCAAGGCGTGAGGCTGTTACCGTGTATTAATCAGATTTTGGGGAATCCTCCCTTGGTTTTGTTGCGTTTTTTTGTTTTTCTATATGGCTTAGCTAGATTGTGGACATTTTGCAGTTTCATTGGGTGTGTGGAGCCATTTTTATTTGCTTCCAATACAAAAGAAAAATGACAGTCTGTTTTGAGACATAATCCACCAGAGGTCCTTATTTACACACTTGAAGAACACCCAAGATTCAACTTGTCTACCTGGTCCTGTTCACAGATTTTGCTTACAGGGACCTGTCACCCTCCTGTTGAAGGCAGCATTACAGATACCTCCATAGGCTTTCCTAAACACCAGGGTTAGCATGCAGCTGCAGCCAGATGCTCATTCTAATTGGAAGTTCGCTGCTTCTCACATGGAAAACATCCCCACAGATGCTGTTCAGCTGTGGGGATTGTGCTAACTGCCTGCAGCATCCCACAGCCCGGGGTGGGTTTCTTTTGTTTTAGATTTAGTGTGTGTGTGTGTGTGTGTGTGTGTGTGTGTGTGTGTGTGTGTGTGTGTGTGTTTTGCCTACATGTGTGTGCCTGGTGCTCTAGGAGGTCAGAAGAGGGTATCCGGTTCCGTGGAACTCGTTACAGATGTTGTACATCACGTGGAAGTGCTAAGAACTGAACCCTGGGTCTCAGCAGTAACAAGTGCTCTTGACCCTGAGTCATCGCTGCAGCCGTAGGTGTGACTGCCGTAGAAGTGGCAATTCTTTCTAAAGATGGCTTGTTGAGAGAGCCTTCATCTCTGAGTGACCCGTGGTGGAAGGGTAGAACTCCCTCCAGCCGGTCATCCCCGACCGCCACAGATGCACACGCACACACATACACTTACCTAAACAAACAAAACCCCAAGGTCCCACCAAGGAGCCCTGGCTGGCTTGGAACTCACTATCTACCTACTTCTGACTCACTGAGTGCTGAGCTCAAAGGCATGTACCACCTCGTCCAGCCTTATAAATTAATTTTAAAAAGAAGTGTGTTACTGAACAAGTACTGTGGTAGTGGATCTGTCCCCCAGATACTTAGGAGATTAAGAAAGGCAGATTGCTTAAGTCAGAAGTTTTGTTCAGTTTGGTCAGCAGAGACCTGTCTGACGAAACAGAGAGGGAGAAACAAAGGGAGGAAACAGAAGTGTAGACGTTACCTTTTACTCTGGTAACAAGCCTTTCCTCAAGTTTTATATGAATGGTTGGACGTCTACACCCTGTTACCTAAGGTCATCTTTACCGCAGAAAATCTGTAAAAGTGCAGAGTGGCAGCGAGTTTCTGATTTGATCACGGCTGTATTTAGTGTTCTCAAACTTCTGTGCTGATAGGCCATCTTGGTAGATAGCCCCACTCCCTGCCCAGTCAGTTGTGAATTTCAGTAAAGCATAAAAACAGTTATTTGAAAAGTGAAGTTAAAAAAAGACTGTAAAAGCTTGTGTTAGATTCACAGACCTAACAGTTACTTTGTGATTTTGCTGTGACCCCCCCCACCAAGTAATACGGTATCTTTGCTTACGTCATCTGAATGGGTACGTCATCAGAATGGGTACCATTCACAGGCTAGCCCATGAACTGTAGTTTAAGAAATGCTGGTCTAGGATGTGCATGACATAATTGTGCAAATTAAATGCACTTACAAGCTCTTTAGCCAAAGTAACATTTTTTCTGAGAGTATTAAATGCTTGAATTGTAAGCAGATACACATATAAATGTGAATACAATTACACACTTCAAGATCCAGTTGTCCGGTAATGCTTCCGATGCAGTGTGTTTTGCAGAGTGAAATGAGACTGTCTCTTCTCTGATTTATCAAGTTTAAATGAGTACAGACACTCCAGGTAGGAAATATCCAATGCAAAGAAGACGTACAAGTGAGACTCACCAGTGTGTGTGGGGGGGGGGGAGACACCCTCTGAGAGAGGTGGAGGATAGGTCAGTTGTTTTTCCTAGACCCTCCTGTCTCAGAACACTCGGCTGCTTGCTGTCTTTGGTCCTGATGATTGACACCCATCTTGTTAATGCTTACGAAATGAGGGAAATGGTTCCATACAAGTAATTCCACATTCTTTATGAGCATCAACAGATCTCAAACCAGTGTTGGCATGGGTAGGCTGCAGCTATGGCCAGACTCCCTGGCCTCCCATGTGTCTGTCTGTCTGCTTTGTGGGGTGGACAGCATGACCTTCCTTTAGACAGGATTGAAAGACCCAAGTGTGTTCATTCCCCTTCAGGACCAGACTGAAGTTCAAACGAAGAGGTTCACGTGGTGACTGCTCCCACCCGGGAGACTGTGGATGCCGAGTGCGTGTTAGAGAAGGAGTGACGTGTCCTAAGAGTGAGAGGAAAATGAAGTGACTCCCAGGCACCTGTGGAGAGGGCCCCGTGGGTCAGGGAGGGCGTGCTGCAGCGGAGCGGAGCGAGCAGTGGACCTGGCTGGGCGGGAACCACAGAAGCAGAGCTCTATTGACCGAGTTCTTAGGAAGCCAGGTTGGGCTGGGCGCGGCGGTGAGTGGCTGTAAACCGAGCGCCTGGTAGACTGAGGCACAAGGATTTTGATTTGTTTTCTTGTTTTGTTTTGTTTTTCGAGACAGGGTTTCTCTGTGTAGCTTTGCGCCTTTCCTGGGACTCACTTGGTAGCCCAGGCTGGCCTCGAACTCACAGAGATCCGCCTGGCTCTGCCTCCCGAGTGCTGGGATTAAAGGCGTGCACCACCACCGCCCGGCAAGGATTTTGAATTCCACCCAAGAACCGCGATCCAAAGATTGATATTGAAAGCCTGCCTCGAAATGTAAAACAGACACGAGACAGTAAGCACTGTGGGCAAGGGTTGGTCCTGGGAGCTTGGCTCCGCAGCAGACCTTCTGAGGGGCTGACAGTGCCTGTGGGGACTGGGGGGCTGCTGTTCCCCACGAGCGTGACCACCAGCCGCGCAGCAGGGGTCACAAAGGGACCTCACTCTAACCCTCCTCCGAGTCCCGAGGGCTGGTATAAAGTCCGTATCTCTTAGATACCCAGGTGTCTTTGGAGTCAGTCACAGGAGGTGTTTGGTTATGACGTGGTGCTGGTGTCCAAGTGGCAGGACTTGGAGTCGGAGCAGACACTTTAAAACTAAGGCAGGTGTGCTCATACAAAGCCGTGTGTGGTCAGCCAGGCAGAGCCCCGGGCTGGGAGACTGGCGTTCCACATGGTCTAGAATGAAAGGCAGCGGCGGTGGCTCAGTCTCTGTGGTCATTAGCTTCACCACGCGTGTGTCACCCGACGGGCAGGCAGGCAGGCAGGCTCTGTGCATAATGAGGAAGGAAAAACATTTTGAAAGCACACACGGTTCTACCTAAATTGTGTGTGTTCTCCCTTCTCTCACTTGATGCTTTTGACCGTCTGAGCCGTGTTCCAGCTGTAACACCTCTGTCTGCCGAGGTTGTGCGTTGTATGTTCTGGAGCTTAAAAATAAATCCATTTGGGGGAGGAACCTGAACCTGTGTGATAATGTTAGGCATGCGAACGCAAGCGCATGAGCTGAGAAAGTAAAAATCATGGTTTCCATGGCAATGCCTAACTTCTCTGCCTCGTGTTGTACACATTACTCACACAGTACATTGGCCAGGATTACCTAGTGATAAAAATCGCTCTGCAGGCGTCCAAGGGTGGATGTCCTGCTTCTCTGTCTGCAGCCTTCCCCCAGTGAATCCCCTGTTCTCTGCGTAACCTGGGCGGGAGTCTGCGCAGCCAACCCCAACCTCTAATCCTGACCTCTCAGTCGGCCCCTTCTTCCATGGTGGAAGCCATGCATGTCAGCCTGCCTGTGACTCACGCTGCTCCCTGTCTCTCTCCTTCGCAGATATATGTTGGGCAGAGGAGGAAAACGGAAGTTTGAGGAGCATGAAGATGGGCTGGAAGGCAAAGTCGTGTCCTCCTCTGACGGTCCATCCAGGGTGTCCTACACCTTACAGCGTCAGACTGTCTTCAACATTTCCCTTATGAAGCTCTATAACCACAGGCCTCTGACGGAGCCCAGCTTGCAGAAGACTGTCTTAATTAACAACATGTTGAGGCGGATCCAGGAGGAACTCAAGCAGGAAGGCAGCCTGAGGCCTGCGTTCACCCCCACTCCCCAGCCCAGCGACTCGCTGGGCGACAGCTACAGGGAGGCCCCACCTGCCTTCTCCCACCTGGCCGCGCCTCCTGCTCACCCCTGTGACCTAGGAAGCACTACACCCTTGGAGGCCTGCCTCACCCCCGCCTCCCTGCTAGAGGATGACGATGACGCTTTCTGCACCTCGCAGGCCGCACAGCCTGCGGCTCCCCCCAGACTCTCTTCTCCAGCCCTCCCTCCCGAAAAGGACAGCTTCTCCTCCGCCTTGGACGAGATTGAGGAGCTCTGTCCCACATCTACCTCCACAGAGGCTGCCCTGGCGTCAGTGGCGCCCGGCAGCCCAAAAGGAACCTCCGGTGAGTCCAGCATCCAGAAACCTGAGGGGCCCCAGGAAGGCCGCACAGATGACTCGAGATTCATGGACTCTCTGCCTGGGAACTTTGAAATAACAACGTCCACAGGTTTCCTGACAGACTTGACCCTGGACGACATCTTGTTTGCTGACATTGACACATCCATGTACGATTTTGACCCCTGCACCTCTGCTTCGGGGACAGCCTCAAAAATGGCCCCCGTGTCGGCGGATGACCTCTTCAAGACCCTGGCCCCCTACAGCAGTCAGCCTGTCGCCCCGAGTCAGCCTTTCAAAATGGACCTCACAGAGCTGGACCACATCATGGAGGTGCTTGTCGGGTCCTAAGACGGCCTAAGCAGGCCGCAACCCCCCCCCACCCCACCCCCACCCCCACCCCCCGACAGTTTGTCCTCACTGTGCATGGAACCTTGCTTGCCTTTTTCAGAGAAAAAGAAACTTTTACAAAAGGATCACACTAGTATTTCCTTTGAGCAGAGCTGGAGTGCCTTCATTCGCGTATGACCACTTTTAATACACTCTCTGGGCGGGCTCCCCCTAGACCCGCTGCCCTGGCGCAGGAGAAGAGACGACATTTGAAGACTGGGTTGCTCATGTTGAAAGGTTCAAGTGGAGAGCTGTTCAGTCGAACAGTTCAAGCGAAGCACAAGGGTTAGGTTGGAAAAGCTGTAAATTGCATGTGCATATTTGTCTATTTTTTCTATAAGTTTTATTGCAAGAGGTAAAAAGAGTATATATCTATATTATTTGGATAATCTCAGTACCTTCCTGGCGTTTTGCCCTGTGTAAGTTGACTTGGCAATTCCGCCTTTTTAGAGGCATTAACTACTCGTAAGTGTTGCATTCACATGGCTGTTTAGAAAACTGCTGCCCAAATTTATTTTATATTTTTGTACAGATTCTGCAGTTTATGATATTGTTTTTCTAAAAACAAATGCTGTTTATACATATGAGATAGCTATTTTGATAGGATTTGCTCACATAGTTCCTGCAAACATAAGCTGTACACGTTGCACTTGTACTTTTATAATGTTTTATATGTGTATGGTGCAAGAGAAGATTGACGTCCCCAAACGCAAACACACACCGCGCTTTAATAAAGGGCCAGGTGATCTGACACCCAAATTTCACAAGCACCAGCCCTTGGCACGATCACCCGCCAGTACTGTGACTTCCGCGGCCAGAGCCCTGTCTGCTCATCACACTTGGCAGTAAGCAGATGTCGGGAGATGGCTATGGGTCCTGGGCTTGCTACGACGGTCTCCTTATCTCCTCTTCAGAGCAGAGGCTCTAGCATCTTGTTTATGTAAGAGCGTACTTGTGGCCAGGTGTGGTGGTGCACCCCTTTAATTCCAGCACTTGGAAGGCAGGGACAGGTGGATTTCTGTGAGTTCGAGTCCTGCCAGAGCTATACAGTGAGAGCCCTGTCTCAAGGGTGGGGAAGTAAGAAAAAGACTGTATTTATGCCAGGTTTGCTCTTTTAACCGTTTTTGTTTTAATTTTGTAAAATGCAGACCCCGGTCTTACCCCTTGGGCATAGCTTTTATGATGAGACCACAATTTTACATAACAGTTTTACAAGCAGCCGACCTCTTCATGGAGCTGAGCCCTACTTCAGTGCTTAGGGCTCATAAAGAAGAAATTCTCCCCAGAAGGCATCCATCATGTTGCTGAACTGCCTTTCCCGGTGTCCTTTCCACACCCGGAGCTTTCGTTTCCTCTGTTACTAAGAGCTACAAATGGCATCTTCATGATCACCACCGTGAGCTCCTCCGCTCACCTCAGCCAGCCGGGATGCACTCTCAACATCTGTGACTGGAGCCGCGGTCTGTCGCCTCATGTCACGGTGTCCAGTCTGGTTGCTTTCTTTCATTCACAAAGCTCTTACACCCGAATACAGGACGGGAATGTCTCAGCGTGTTCTGGCCCCCCTCCCCCGGGGGTCTCCGGCCCCTGAAGCGGCTCTTCTTCCCAGTGCTGTCCCAAGTCGTCCTGGTGTGTTTCAGGTGTCACGTCCATTGCTGAGGTCTGCCGCCGCCGCCGCCGCTGCCGTCCTTGTGGGCCATGCTTCCTGTCGCGGCGTCAGCTGTTCAGTACAGCTTACAGCCTAGATCGTTATGCAGATGGCTTCCTTAGGAGTAACTTTTATATTTATTTAAAACGTTTTAAATTATGGGATTTTGTTTTTGTTTTTGTTGTCGGTCATTTGTCAATATTCAGTCACCAGTTCTGCTCGCTTCTTGCCATGGATAAAATTGGGTCTTTCTGGCCAATTAAAAAGATAAGTTTATAAATGGCACTTTAAACAAGCCATAGATAGTTTTATTTTTTATAATGCACATGGCAAGCAAATGTGTTTGTGATGAAGGAACTGCTCATCCACAGAGAAGATTTGTGTGTGGTGTGCTGGCTGTCCTTTCACATCCTGGTTTACCTTTTCCCGTGTGCGTGTGTTTGAAAGGCTGCTGCCCAGCTGTGGAGCAGTGAGCAGCCCATCCAGCTGTGCCTGTCCGCTGCAGGCAGCCTGCACATGCACCTCTCACCCTGCACGTGTGTGTGTGTTTCCTTTGGTGTAGGAGCAGGGACCAGGAGAAGGCGAGGGTCAGTGATGCTTCCAGCTCTCATTGTGCTGGTCCATTTTAGGAACTTTACTTCCTTGAAGAAAGCAGGTCTACCCATCGTCTGTGTTTTAGAACTGGAGGACCCTGTGAACTGGCCACATGCCACACACATCTGCATACGTGTGCATATACAGTAGTGTTGCTTCTTCCCAACAAAAATGGCACAAAGCAGTTGATTGCCATTGTCAAAAACTGATCTACAGTAACTTAGAACAACTGTACTTTTGTTGGATTAGCAAATCGTGTCTTTAAACGATCCCATATGTTGGGCAACAGTTCAAATAAGCACAGAGAAGCGTGGCCCAAACGTAGTTCTCTGACTCCAGTGCATTCGTAAGGCCGGGCTTCCAAATCAAAACAGCCACCCCACCAGCGGCAGGCACGTGCTTAGTCTCAGGACGTGCATGGGAAACTAACGGCCCGTTTTCAGAAAGAGCAAGCCCATCAAAAGTTCAGACTGACTTTGTGTCCTATTTATATTAAGTGATGTCCCAACAGGGAAGAAAGAGGCAGAGCCAGAGTGCAATCTCCCAGTCCCAGTGTGAGTGTGGGACTCGCTTCCAGGTGCTCCCTGGCCGCCGTGGTGGCTTGCCTTCTCAAAGACAGTTGGTGGCCTCCAGAGCCAGGCAGGTAGCCTGGGGTGCCGGGGCCTGAGAGGCAGTTGTTGACAGTGATGTGCAATGAAGTGACAAGCTGAGAGCAGAATCCTGAGAGATTTAAAGTGGTGGTTTCCCCATAAGTTATTTATTCCTTTTTTTTCCTTTGTAAATATATTTATTTTACTGTGGCGCTCTAACAACATCTGGGTGGTATGATGCAGAATGTATGGTAGGAATGTATTTCTTGTAGGAATGTAAATCTGTATTAAAAGGGGAGCCAAGCCAGCCCCACCCTGTCTCACCATCACATACACAGTCCACATTCATTTTCACTCTCATCTCCAATATGGGTCTATTTAAAATATGCAAAAGGTGTAGATGAGGAGTGCTTTAATACCTCTAAATTTTTAAGAAAATCAAGCATAAAAGGGTTGACAATTTTTTAAAGTTTTCTTAGTAGCACTTTCGCTTATGACAGAAGGGGCAACACACAGGCACCTACCTTCATACCAAAGGGTGAGAAACAGCCACAGCCTCCCAACCGCTCGGTGTCTTGAACAGTTGAGCTTTTTACCGCCATGGCCCCTTGAAGTGCCCCAACCATCCTGAGGTCAATCAAGGAAAATTTCTTAACGAAGTAAGCTCCAAAGAGCCAAAGTATCAACTTACGGATCATTTTTAAAGCTTAAATTTATTAACCACCTTTGCGGTAAACAATGAATTATGAATACTGCAAGGGCAGCCTTCTTAAATGACAGGCATAAAAAGAGCCTGCGTGTGCAGCCACTGTTCACCTCTGTGTGAATTGTCTTAATTTTGAAACTTTGCTCTTACAAATTGGACCTTTATACGTTTCTGAAAGTCGCAGGAAGAAGAGAGCGTATCTGACTTGTCCTAGCTGTAAATGGTTAGTTCTCGTGCTGGCCCGCCCCTGGATGCCAGCGGGCTGTGCATCTGCCCGTGTGCCGTTGTCTCCAGTGCTTCCAAGAATGAGTCTACATGGTTCCTGAAAATTAGCCAGGATCAAATGCTCTTGCAGACAAAGCCAATACAATTTTTGGACTTTTTTGGGGGAATTTGGAAGGGAAAAGTAGTCCGTATGTACAACTGAAGTATGGAAAGTGTCCATAGGGACATGCTGGGTGCATGGATTCTGAGGAAGGCTTTTTCTCGAAAGGAGGTGTGACCCTTCCCCACAGACCTGAGCTGTGCCTTCTCTATGCAATATTACAGATGTCACATCGGAACCCAGAGGGCTGTGTTCAATGTAGGTTCATTCAGGCTGTGTTCTAAACAATTGGACAGATTTAAATGTACATGGAAATGAGCGGTCTTTTGTAGTTTTATATTATACAATAAACAGTTAAAGGATGAGACGTGTTTACAGTTTTCTTTTGACTGGAGTCCCACCGGCCTGTGTTGTGTCTCTTTGGTCCCACCGAGGTACAACTCCCAGTGTGCTCTGCCCATACTCCTCCTGTCCTGCGGCTCCCCAGGCTTCTCGAGGCCCTCCTAACTTCCTTTTCCTTCTCTGCGCCAGCTCTCTCCAGACATCATCTTGACCTCTACCCTGTCTGTAACCTGAGCCGATCTCCCACCCCCACCCGGGACTTGAAAACCTGTGGCTAGCCCCTGCCCCTTCCACTGTTGGACTGACTGTCTAGCAGAGGTGCAGTGTCTGTCTCTCTATTGGCCGTTCTCCATGGCACCTGCCCTCCAGTAGGCCACCTGGGCCCCTCGGGCTCAACTCTGCCCCACACAGTAAGCCTGCCTTCAGTTCCAGCCTCTCTGTCCACTCTGACACCTTTACCCTCTGTCATCCTCACCTCCTCCTGGTGTCCCGTGTCTGTGCGTCACTGGTCTTCCTTGTCCTGGTGGTTTGGGTGTCATGTGTGAGTGACAGTCTGGGCTACCCTGCCATCTTCAGGGGCTGCCTGGGGTGGGGGTGTCCAGGCACTCCTTGACAGCTGGGCCACTGCTAGCTGGTGAGGCAGCAGGGGTAGGTATGAGAGAAGTGAAAAATCCGTGCTCCATTAAATGAGCTTGGGAATGTGGAAGGCAGGGCTTGGGGGTGGGCTGTAAACTGAATTGTTCTCCACGGAGGTTAGATTCCAGTACCCTAGAATGGGACTCATTGAGTATCAGTCTTTACAGAGATAAGTGAGATCAGGAATCTTGTCGGGGCAGCCATGCAGATGTGGAGATGCCGTGTGAAGACAGAGGCCGAGATGGGGGCAGTATTTATTTCTACAAATGAAGGAGCAATGAGGTGGCCAGCAAGCCACTAGTGAGGACACAGAGGAAGCCTTTCTTAAATAAGCCGTCAAAGGAACAACCTACTGCCATCCTGATCCTGGATTTCTAGCCTCCAGAGAAGTGAGTGTCTCTTGTTGAGTCTACCTGGTCTGGGTCCTTTGTTATTGACACCCTGGCAAAGTACCACAGGACAGAAGGTCAGGTGGTCCAGTGGAGACCCCTTCAAACCTGAGATGATGGGCTTTTGCTATTGACCGGTGATGCAGCTTTGGTAAGCCATTCAGCGTCCAGGTATACAAGGGCAAGATCAGCCATGCTGCCTCCCAAGTCCTTTAAAGACTAAGATAGTAAGGTCAGAATGTCTTGTCTGCCCTTTGTGCCCAGGACCTATTCCTGGCATGCGGTTCCAGGAGGAGCTAGGGATGTCCCTCAGTTGGAAGAGATCGTCCGTGAAGCCCAGAGTTCTGTCCCCAGCACCCAGGAAGTAGCAGCAGAGTAGGATCAGAGTTTGAGTTCCACCTTGGATACATGAGACTTTGTCTTGGAAAACAGAGAGAAACAGGTGGAGAAGGCTGGGGGGAGACGGGGAGCTCTTCGCTCCTCTACAGAATGAGAAGCCCAGCACCTAGCCCTCACCTCTGCTTGTCCCAGGTCCCTGCTCATCAGCAGCACAGCCCCATCTCTGGCACACAGCGGCACCCCACCTTTCTGCCCTTGCTCCCACTCGCTTGTGCGGAACAACCTCAGTTCAAAACCTCAAATGCCTGTCCATGAATGCCTCTCTGCACCCCGCTACTAAGAGCCAGTCCCCTGAGTTCCTGCAGGGCTCTGGCACTGGCAAATCCTGGCCTGTCTTACAGGTTTTCTCTGCAACACGGCAGTGCTAAAGAACAGAACCCCTGGGACGATCCTCTTTGCCAGAGTTTGGCACACCATACCCCCACGAGCTACACATGGCTTGTTTTAAGAAGCGGTAAAGGGGTCCTAGGTCATGGTCATGCCTAACTGTGGGTCACCTCTGGTGCCTGCCTCCACAGCACAGCTGCGCTGTTCAGTGGACCCTCATAGTTCAAAGAGTCGCCGTTTGGCCCTTTCCAGAAAAGCTTTGCCAGACTCTGACATTTACAACCCACACAACGCTTAAGCTAGTGTCAGCCGCAGACAAGACAGGCCCAGGGCTTTCAGTAAGGAAAGGGGCCTCTAGGAAGAGGAGGCCTGGGTCACCAAGAGCTGGGGGGAGGGGCCAAAGGGGACAGCAGTCAGGAAAGTCACATAGGAGCGGACATCTTCGGAAAGCTCAGGACCTGTAAGGGGCCTGGGAGTGGGGTGTCTGCTCAGAGGAGCCTGACTTACGGTTGTGAGGACAGAAAAGGGACGTGACGGGGCCGAGGCCGCAAAGGGACAGCACTCGGCTTGGCTCCTCAGCAGACTACCTGAGTCTGTGTCGTTTGTACCCATTGTCACCATCGTCACCATCCCGAGCCTGCTCACCCCGCTCCCTCTAGCCCTAAACGGAGTTTGTTTTGATTTGTGGGCGTTGAAACGGTTGTTATCCGGCTGGTCTCCAAATCCCGCAGCTAAGCGCTTCTGTCCTGGCCTCCTGAGCTGCCCAGACTGTGGGTGCTGTCAGTCTCGAGGTCTCTTCAATACTGCACACCTTGGCTGGCTTCAGTCTGGAGGCCTGGAGACTCCTCTCCTTCCCAGTGTGTGTGTGTGTGTGTGTGTGTGTGTGTGTGTGTGTGTGTGTCCGTCCGTCCTGACTATTACCTACATCATTGGGGGGGGGGGGGGTTACCGGGGCTGAACAATCCAGGTGTTGCCAGGCTCTCGTGCCCTACTGTGTGACTTCAGGCTAGTCACTTCCCCTTGAGGGCAAGAGGAGACTGCCTAGCTGGCTTCTCCCAGTTTCTCATCACAGTGGGAGGGCCGGCCCTGGGCTACAGGCCTCAAGGATTTGCAGAAGCTCCCGAATGCCCTGAGGTGCCAGCCTTCAAGGCATCTGGGATGGCATGGCATGGCATGTGCAGGACGGGATGGGGCGACACATGGTGATATTGTCCCCGGAGCTGGGAACCCTCTGCGGCAGGCTGCCTGTCTCGGCCCGCAGCTCTCCAGACCTCCCCCACCTCCCAGGCAGGGCCAAGCTGCCAGCTGCCAGCAAGGCCTATTGTTCAGCAGTGACAAGAAATGGCTGCGAGCGCAGACGGGAGAAAGGCTGGAGGCACCGTGGGGGAGGGGTGGCAGGCCGAGGAAGCTCTCGGCACCCTTAGCCTTGGCCCGCGTTCCGGGGAGAAGTCCTGAGACAAACCCAGCCCTTCCCTCATACAGTCAGTCCCTCCCTCCCTCACAGTCCAACAGGCTTCCTTGCAGATGTCTTTCCTGACCATGCAATGCGGAAGTGTGTGTTTCTGTACCTAGCAGAGGAGTCGCTGCCTCGGGATTCAGCGGAGTGGCTGAGGTCGGTGCCCTGTGGCCTGCCCTTGCCCGGTCTGTGGTCTCCTGTGCGGTGTGCCCGTTAGGTCTGGAGGGGGTCCAGAGACAGGGCAGTCTCTGTGTGTACAGCTCTGGGGGTTCTCAGACAGCTGCGACTGTGACAATTCAGAGAGGGTGGTAGTGCATGGGGGGGGTACACGGGGGCAGAGGGACCCCCAAGGTCACTGCAGAACTATGGGCCACAGGGCACCGACTTCAGCCACTCCGCTGAATCCTGAGGCAGCCGACTCCTCTGCTAGGTACAGAAACGGGGCCACACACTTGGAGCGCTGCAACAGAAAGCATGGACGGCTGAAGCACTGGGAGATGGTTCTAGCCCTTTCCCTGGAGAAGCGCCCTTTCTCTAAACATATGCCTACCCATAGTTGAGGGGATGCAAATGTCCCGGCTGTGAGACGAATAATGTAGCCAGAGAGCCAGGACCTACTGGGAGCCAAAGCCTAGGTCTTCCCCAGCCAGTCCTGGTGGTGGGGAGCCCCACTCTCCACCGCTCTCCCCTCTCTTGGCCTCTCTCCCTCAGCCAGCCCTCCTCTTCATCACGCAGGCCTATCTGAAGCGAACTTTGCTGCCACGGGACACTGGGTTGCCCTCTGCCTCAGGAGGCCTGTATCTGGGGGTCTGGCGGACTGGCCTTCAGCTCTGGGCTCTGAGATAGAGCCAGGGAAGCCGAGCAGAGCTGGAGCTCGGCTCTTGGAGGTCTGGGGACTTCTGAGTCACTCACCGTGAGAGAGGCCCAGGAGGACTCATGGCTGGTAGGATGCTTCCGGAGCGCCTGGCCCTCCTTGGGAGCTCCTCGGCCCTTTAGCTGTCCCGGCAGTGTGGTAGACGGCTTCCCTGTTGTGGGGTTGGTCTAAGCAGCTCGGACTTACAGGAATGAGGGAATGGAGGAAGAGCCTAGGCAGAGAGGCTGCCCACGCTGGACTGGCAGCACCGGCAGGTGCTGGGTTCTGTGGAGAAGCGCCTGCTGGTAAGAGGGTAGAAGACCATGGCGATAGTACAATCTTGAGCTGCAGGATTTGCAAAAAGTGGGGTCAGCAGCTGGGGTAAGGGTCCTTGGGGAGACAAGCGGGCAAAGCTGCCCCTGGAAAGCATGTTCAGCCTCAGGTCACCCTCTTTCCGAGGCAAAAAACCAGAAAACCCCAAATCCCGAAAGGTTGGGTAAAGGTACAGCCGCCATGGGGGAGACATCCAGACTTGTTATACGGCTCCTTCCTGCACCTTGGGGACCCACTGCTGTGCTGTGCAGGGGCCACGGGACATATAAGGCGATATTATAGACATGCCGTGAAGCAGAAATCCCTGGCTGCCTCGGAGGAGACTTGGGGAATAGCCTCGGTGCTGGCTAGTTTTTATCAAGTCGACACAAGCCTAGATCATTTGAGGAACTGCTTCAATCAGACCGGCCCGTGGGCGTGTGTGTCTGCAGAGCATTTTCTTCCTTTTTTTAATCTGTATTATTTGTTTGTTAGTTTATATGTATGAGTACTCTGTCTGCATGTATGCCTGCATCACAGAAGAGGGCATCAGATCCCATTACAGATGGTTGTAAGCCACCGTGTGGTTGCTGGGAATTGAACTCAGGATCTCTGGAAGAGCAGCCAATGCTCTTAACTGCTGAGCCATCTCTCCAGCCCTGGAGCATCTTCGTGAGTGCTTGATTGATGTGGGAGAGCTCACCCACCCACCCACCACCAGTCCCATCCCTGGGCAGGTGGGCATGGAAAGGTCTACAGCTGTCTAAGAGCAAGCCAGTAAGCAGCCTTCCCGTTTCCCAGGGGCCCCTGCTTCAGTTCCTGCTCCCAGGTTCCTGCCTTGAGTTCTTGCTCTGGCTTCCCTGGATGCTGGGACATGGTCTGCAAGTGTAAGCCACGCTAGGCCTTTCCTCCTCAGGTTGCTTTTGGTCGGTATTTTATCACAGCCGCAAAGCAAACTGGGAGAGAAATCGGTATCAGCTGTGAGGGGTTGCTTTTATTTATTTTTTTCCATGCTGTTTTGGGGGAGATTGGAACTTTGGAACTTTGGGCTGGAAAAGTCATTGCATGCTCAGAATAATGGGATGATGTTTTGTAGGAGCTTGGGCAATAAGACGCTGAGAGAAATAAGGAGACCTGGCTTGTGACAGACATTTCTCAAGGAAGTCTGAGGGGCCTTAAAGACTATCAGAAGTATGTGGTATATTTGAATTAAGGAGCTGTGCTTTCTGGTGGGCTGGAACTAAAGAATCCGCTGTGACGGATGTGACTAAGAGGAGACCAGCATGGTTTGAGGTGAAATCTGGGGGTTATGTCCTCAAGAGTCAGGCAGAAGCTGTGGTCCAGAACACGCCAGGGCTGCATCTCAGCCTGGCAGCCAAACCTGGTAACATGTAAGAATCCCCCAAATGTGAACTGGTTTTGGCTTCGTGGAAACCAGAGTGAAGCCGTTATAAAGAGCAGCAGTGAGAAGCTAGGAGCAGCCACGAGGAGCGTAGCCTCAGATGTCCCGGAAACCCCGAGGATTGAAGGGGTCATGGAGAGAATCTGCTGAGGTCTGACACCATGAGGCAGGCTTGGAGACCCCAGGGAAAGTCCAGGAAGCCATTGGTGAATGAACAGCCTCAGTTGCAGTGGAGCGACCAGGATATTGGAGACACCAGGACCACAAGATGATCACGAAGTACAGCCACAGTGTGGAGTGGAGCCTGCCACACAAGCCACGGATGGTGGAGGTGGCAATCAGAGAAGTGGGACTGTCCAGGTCCACTGGAGCCTAAACGACCCCGAGTTCTACATGTAACACAACTACAAACAACTACTGTTAGGTTTGTTTTTACTTTGATCTGATTGCAACTGAGCCCTGGTTCTTCCCTCTTGGAATAAAGTATTTAACTTGTTTATTTTTGTTTCTATAGGAACCCACAGGTAAGGGACTTTGACTATTTTAAAGGGACTTGGAATTTTTTTTTTTCTTTTTCTTTTTTTGAGACAGGGTTTCTCTGTGTAGCTTTGGAGCCTGTCCTGGAACTCATTCCATAGACCAGGCTGGCCTTGAACTCACAGAGATCTGCCTCCCAAGTGCTAGGATTAAAGACGTGGGCCACCACCGCCCGGCTACTTTGAGTTTTTAAAATGCTTGAAATTTTTTAAAGACTGTAGATGTTAAAGTTATGTTTTATGCTGTGATAGTAACACAGATCTTGGGAGTAAATGAGAAAGGGAGAAAGCAGAAGTTTTGGTTTAATAATGACATGTTTTTGTATGTGTCGAGCTGTCAAGGGGTCCAAAGCTCTGGTTAGTTTTTTGCCAGTTTGACACCGAACTTGACCTGTCTAGGAAGAGGAAATCTCATTTGAAGACTTGCCTCCATCAGACAGGCCTGTGAGCATGTCTGTGGGCCGTTTCTTTTTCATTGCTGATTGATGTCGGAGGGCCCGGCCCATCGTGGGCAGTCCTATCCTTGGGCAGGTGGGCCTACGCTATGTAAGAAAGGTGGCTGAGCAAGCCAGGGCAAGCAGGCCAGTAAGCAGCAGTCCAACAATGGTCACTGCCCCGGTTCCGGCCTTCAGCTCTGCTTGCTTCCCTCCATGATGGGCTGTGATCTGGAAGTATAAGCAGGAGAAACCCTTTACTCCCCAGATTGCTTTTGACCAGTTTTTTTCATAGCAACAGAGAAGCAAAGCAGGACAGTTTCTAGGTCCATATCCCGGTAGTCTGCACCCCTGACCTGTCAGCCCTTCAGCTCGGCCGCGGGGAGAACGGGTGGGTCAGGAGAGCTTGTCGGCACCTACCCCCTGAGCTCAGGCGGGTGGAGGCCAGAGCCGAGGAAGGGATCTTCAGAGAGCCTGTCTACGGGGAAGCTGTCTTGTGACGCATTGGCTTTCCTCTGATCCCTTCTGTTTTCTTCGTTTGCACATCCTCTTTCTCTCTGCCTCTTCCCAGGCCCCCTTCTCTGTAAGACATGGTCACGCTTGGCCTAGACTCCTATATAGACAAGGCTGGCTTTGAACTCCGATTGCCTGCTTCTGCCTTCCAAGTGCTGAAGATGCGCACCTCTGCTGCCTCTGTTTCTGTAGCCGGTTTAAGATTTTTGCATTTTATGTGTGTGAGTGTTTTGCTTGCATGTAAGTGTACCATGTGCATGCAGTGCCTGAGGAGCCGGAAGACAGCGCTGAGTCACCTGGAATGAGTTACAGATGGCTGTGAGCTGTCGTGTGGGTGCTGGGACCTGAACCCGGTCCTCTGCAAGAGCAGCCGTGTTCTTAACCACCACGCAGCCGCCTCTCTGGTCCTTCATTCTGGTTTTCCTGCTTGTTCGTTTTGTTGTGGTTTTGTTTTTTCTTGTTTATTTGTTTGTTGAGACATAGTCTCACATGGTAGCCCAGGCTAATCTGAGGCTCACCCTGAAGCCCAGGCTAACCTGGAGTTTACAGAAGTCCTCCTCTCTCTGCCTACCAAGAGTCAGGATTACAGGTGTGTGTCACACATGCCTGTCTGCTTCATTGCTTTTCATTCAGCTACCCGAAGGCTCCGCCCCTGTGCCCCCAGAGGTGGGAGATGGCACCAGCCTTACCTAAAGCCAAACCTCCTGGGTCATTTGGTTCCCCAGCCCAGGAACCTACTCCTGAGAGTAAATCACTCCACCAGGAAATGCAAACCCACTGACATTCCACCCCGGCACAGTCAGCTCTCTGCAAGATTTCCATCTCCCAGGCAGTGTCCCCCACCGGTCAACCCTTATTTGGGTCCTCTATCTTCAAGGCAATGCCCAGAGTGATCCTGGTGGGCACAGGTGACGTTCAGGAGATGTAGCTCCGTGGTAGAGGCTGGCCTGGCAGGCCTGAGGCCCTGGAATCTCTCCAGCACCAAAAGAAAGGAAGAGAAGGGGAGGGGTAGAGAGGGGAGGGAAGAGACATAAGGTTGTGACAGTGAGCTTCTCGTGGGGGGCTGAGGGTGCATCTGGGCGCCTCAAGTCTAGAAACTTACTAGGCCATGTTGGTCCAGCCACACACCTAGAAACGGAATGTTAGATTATGCTTCTCCGGTGCTCTGAAGACCTGGCTTCTCTGGAACCCGGTCTAGGGTTTTTGTGGTGGCCTCTGCAGACCTTCACCTCCCTTTCCTCTGCTCACCCCTCTCCCGCTCACCAGCCCCCCTGCAGTCTCTCCTCTTGACCTTTCCTTCCCCCGGTGACCTCACATTCCCTCCCCAGGGCCTGCCTGAGGTAGCTGCCGGCTCACTAGCTCCATGTCACCTCCGTAACCACGTCACGTCCTCATGGGGTAGCCCCGGAGTTTAGCTGATGGTTAGATCTCTCTTGAGGAGTGAAGGTGCCTGGAAGGGCTGGACACTCTATGCTAGGGGCAAGGGCCTCGGGCAGATCTGGAACCTGTCCTCTGTCATCCAGCAGGAGAGGGTGGAGGGACAGGCAGTCACGGAAGTGGCTTCTGACCTCTTCTGTCTGTGCTGGGCTGCAGTGGGGTTGGTTTAATCCTGTTTAATCATCACGACAGCTAGAGAAGCACAATTATTACCAGCCAGCACCCATCCGAGGGCCTCCTGCTTGGTGCCACACAGCTTTCTAGATGTTTCCCCTTCCTCCTGGTCAGTGGCCTAGCTTCCTATGGAACTGTGTCTTGCCCTGGGATCAGTACTTGACAGAAGAAAGGCACCCCTGGGAGCTTGGAAAATCCATCCCTGCAGGGGGTGGTGACAAGGTTGAGGGATAGACTGTGAGGCCTGGGGCATGGGGGACTGGGGGACAGGAGGGGGATGAGGAAGGGATGGGGTGAGGACAGCCCACCAGGAGAGAGGGGACCCAAAGACATCATCAACTCAGGCTGGATAAAGGATCGAAATACCGAGTTTTGTGTCACAGGATCAAACCCAGGTCCTTACATTTGCAGGACCAGCACTTTGCCATCGGAACCACCTTCCCAGCCTGGCAAACAGTTCTGAAGATCTTAGTTAGATTTAAGAATTGACTCTAACCTTAGAAATAGGCAATACTTCATTCCATGAAAAAGAAGAGGTTGCTTTTCTGGACAGAGGAGGGCTGAAGCAGAGAGGAGAGCAAGGGCCCTCTTCTCTCACTCCTGTTTGCTCAGAGACAGGGACGGACTCGCTGGCGGCCACTAGGGGTGGCCTCTGCAGGCCGATCTTCTGGTCTGTTGTGATGTGAGGAGTCACCGTCACATGCTTCTCCTGCCTTTCCCACCGTCATGGTCTGAAACCTTTCAAGACCACGAACCAAAAGAAAGCCTCCTTGAGGTTGTTTCTCGGGGCATTTGGTCATAGAAATGTGGAAACAGTGCAGGCATCTGGAAACGACGCCTCCTATACATCAGGAAAGGCCGCGGGGGTCCTGGAGATGGGTTCCACCCTCCTCCTCTCCGAGGCTCAGCTCAAACGCTAACTCCTCAGCTAACTCCTGACCACCTCATCCCCATTGCAGACATGCTATCCAAACCCAAGACCCCAGAGCCTCAGGGTACCGTTTCAGAATACCAGAGAGCAACCTCAGAAGACTCCAGGGGAGTCTGGACATCTTTTATTACACAACCTTAATGGCGGCTACTCTGGAAGCACGGGTCCAGAGTCTGTGTCTGCACCGTCATGTGTCTGCACCGTCATGTGTAGCAGAGAGACTCTGGGCCCTCGTGCTCACGCTGTATTAACTAAAATCTAAAGCAGGTACTCTGCCGTCTGTCGGTCTTATCGTCTCTCTGTTTTACCTTCTTCAAAGGAAGGAGCTACCAAGCAACCTTTTCCCCCACATCAGCTCTTGCTTCTCCAATCTGCAGAATAGCGTCACTGTGGCCACCCCAGACACTGGAATGTTCCTGACAGGCCTATCCCTCGTTTCCTCACTCCCTCAGCAATCCTTACATGCCCCCCCCACTGCCGCCCCCCCCACCCCCACCCAGCCTGGCGCCTTCATCTCCATCAGCTTCCTCCTCTCTTACCTGGTTTTTCCTCTGGCATATGCCCCTGACAGTGGACATCTTCCTGTCCTGGCCAGCAAGCCCCTCAGAGAGCACACGGGCTGCATGCACCAGATAGCTGCACCCCCACCCCCAAATTAACTCATGTCATATTTCTGGCCAGCTTTCTGGTTAGGAGTGGAGCCTGGTTTACGTGACATAGAATAGGGAGTATGATATTTCTGTCCTACATGTCGAGGACTACATTTGTAATCCCCAAGATCACGTGGCTGAACAGTAGCGTGGATTGTTCAGGAGAAGGATCTTGTTGGAGGTGAGAAGCCTGGGTAGGAACCGGCTCTGCAACACCTTGTTGTTGCCAAGGAAACAACAAGCCCCGCCCCCTTGCTCAGTCCGCGCTCCTTGAGTCCTGCTCTGGGATTCAGCCAGAGTGGCTCCCTGGTGCCCTGGAGGAGATGGAAGTGCTTTCCCATG